>NW_015113740.1:153103-181551 GCF_001443285.1 Poecilia latipinna
CACGCTCCTTGAACATTTTCACATTTTGTGAAATTGGAACCACCATTTTCAATCTTTTTTTTTTTTTTTAGCGATTTTCTGAGATCAATGACAGCAGTATATAATTATGTGGTGGGGGGGGGGGGAAGCTTTTCTTGAAATCTGAAAAGTGTGATGTGATTCAACACCCTGTGCTGAGAGTTTGCTTAAAGTCTTTAGGTGTATGTCTGTACCAGGATTACATATGTAGAGACTATTTTGTTTTTGTCAGTTCTTCTTGGCAAATAGTTCCAGCTCCATCTTGCCACTGCTTTTCGATATTTTTGCAAAGTACTGTACATATAGAGTATTTACATACTTACATGCATTGGTCACTGCAAAGCTGTTGGCTGTCTCTATATTGTCAACGTGTGGGACCAGGTTAAAGGGAGCTTCCGTAGCGTTAGGGCTGGTGTTGTGGAGGAAGATAGCTAGTCGGAATGCTGTGTATTCCTGATCTGTATTCCTAATGAACAGTCCACCTAGACAGAGGGAGACCAGGTGGAAGGAGGGACAAGATGGAGCGGAGAGGAAGTGAGTTATTGTGGGGCAGAGAAAGGGCAGGTGGGAGCATGGTGAGACAGGGAGAGGCAAGGAGAAGGGGGGAAAGTAAAGATGGATGGGAAAGGCAGAGAAAAACAGAGGAGGGGAAAGAGACAAGAAAGCCAATATCTTCATTAGCTTTGCTATAAAAGGTGATTTGTCTTTCCGCACATTCTCAAGTTCTGTCTTAACACACAGGCATGAATACAAACACGCTCGCGGATGTTCAAACTGCTCGATTCATTAATGAAATCTGGTGGAGAGAGGCACAGAAAGGAATAGAGGAAGAAAAGAGATTTTCGAAAAGCTGAGAGGAAAGTCTAATGAGTCAGAGAGGATAACCAGATCACAGGGTATTAGTTAAAAGAACGAGACAAGCGTCTTGGGCATTCTAACACTATCTTTCCAGTTAACATTTTAACAAGAAGGATGAGAAAACACTATGAAAACACATTACCAGTTGACAAAAAAAAAAAAAAAATGATAGGAAAAGAAGAACAACACAGTGTGGTGGAGATCACCTTTTGTAAAAACGAGGGGTCATGTAATCCTTTAAGGGCAGTCTCAAATAACATGTTCTGACCAGCTTCTATTACCTCAGCCTGATAAGATATTAATAACAGTAATCTGACACAGCTAACAGCTACAATCACTCACATACTTTACGTATGTTCAAACATGTTTAGTATTTCATTAGGGGAGAATATAAGGTGAAATTTAAAAATAGGCAACATGGGTGAATAAACATGGACTATGACAAACCTTTCAGGGGATGAGTGCTGTTTTTCAAATGTCTATGATTTACACAGACTACGATGAAGAGAGATGGAGTCAGCTGGATATAATTTAACACACAAAGACTATGTGATTCAAGTACTAATTTTTGTGCGATATTTTGTTATAAGATTGCACAATTTCTCAGTGAAGCTAAAGATTTTTCCTCTAACAGCTTAGTTTTCACTTTTCACCTTGGAAATTCACATTCTAGATCTCATAGGTTTTTCCAGCTTGATTGATGTTTTATCAAATGAATCTTTCATGTATGTTTCTGAACTGGATGTTCTGCAGAGAGGTACAATAGTTACATTTAAAACAATGTCTGTAGTGTAGTGTGAAACTACAAACTGCACAATGAAGATCCAACGTCCAACATAAAATCATTTTAATGAAAACGTGATGAAGTCGTTAAGGGGTGATGTCTAATTTCACAAATTCTTCTATTTTGTGGGGAATTAAATAACCAAGCTCTCATATGTTTGTTCTGTGCTCCCTCTGTTTTATAAAATCTCAATCCTTACAGGGTGGCAGTAGTGAGGGGGCACACTCTGAACAGATTGTCAGTCCATCAGAGTGCAACGCTTAGACACAGGACAGACAACCATGGAGGAGCACAGTTACACTTAGAAGAAAATTGGAGTGGCAAGTTAACTTGACATGCATGTTTTGAAACTGGGGAAGGAAAGCAGAGGAGTCAAAGAGAATCCACACATGCACGAGGGGACCAGAGGACCTACTTGGTGCAAAGCAACAGTGCAACAAAGCAATGCGCCACTTGCAGCCGTGCTTCACGATTGCATTCTTTGGATCATTTTCCTTGCAGTTCACCCTTTCCTCCTTCATGTTTCAAAAGAAATGTGAAGGATGGGAGCAAATTGGTAGCGACGGGACCATGAGGGCACAGTGTGTTAACTGAAGTTTTTTTTCCCTCTAAGGATCGCAATCTCTGGTTGACACTTCTGTCATATTAAAAGTTGTTGTTAATATTTTCAGCAGAGGAACAGACAGGGATGTAGTAACCAGGCTCAGAGCAAGACCTCTTCACTTTATACCATACGAACCCCAAAATACATATTTGAAGAGGCAACAGAAGTGAAACCAAAGCTGCACAAGTACATATGCTCTTACTTTGGCATAGTACTTCATATTTGTGCAGGTTGGATTTAGATCAGGTTAGGTTTAAGTTCAATTTTTTTGCTATCTTAAGCCAAAACAAAAGAAGATATTCTCTTGAATACTGCCTTCCCATGACATCCACGTGGAAACAAATAATAAATGTTACTTCTTTTAAATTATGCTGTAGTTTACGTGGAACATGCATGCTACTCCTCAAGTGGACCGAAGCGCCGGTGGAACATCCTGTATCTACAGGTAATTTGTGTGTTTACTGAGGACTGTACACAGAAGGGGAGGAAAGAGCACACTGTATGTGTGTTGCTCTGCACAACCGCTGCTGGCATTTTACTTTCTGTCATGCAAGGTTTTTCTTTAAACGCTGGGATGCATAGAAGAAAAAAAAAATAGATGACTTCACAAATTTAGCATTTTTACATGATAATGTGCAGAACAAGTGGGAGCTCACCACATGCTTGAAAATCAGAGCACTCGTGTGCAGGTTTGAGCACAGAGCAACCAGTGAATATTTAGCGCATTAAGTTTATTGGCAGCAGCAAGGAGACAGAGTCAAGGAGCTGAATCTCATTATAGGACCTCCCAGCTTACCCCCTTTACACCCCACCAAACCCCTCACACACAATGCAGTGAGTGTAGCAGAGACACAGGGAAATTCAATTCCATACATGTGCGGTCCCCAGTTACTGAGTGAACTGATGCTCCAGCCACAGCTAACTTTTACTTCTGATTTGTTAGGGAGGTTTATCCCGTACTAACACGGGGGAGGGGATGGAGAAAGGCAGAAAGCGACACAGAGGGGGAAATGCTGCAGTATCTAAACACTGAACAAGAGTGGAAAAGGAACAAACCTCCCTGAAACATTCATGAGGCAAGAAGAGCTTTTAAAATATAGTGAAAGAGTTTGTGTTCATTTATAAACCGCCTGAGACACTACAGGGGGTACAAATTGGAATTTATAAGGAATGAAATGGGGGGTGGGAGGGAAAGGTTTCTATAATTTTGTGTTCTTCCGATCCGTCTTTGTTGAGTAATTTATTGTGCTTTACAGCGCAGTCGTTTTATCATGCATGGTGACTCCTGGCCGCTAAACAACCATAAATATTCAGCGTAGTGTGTCAAGACTGTAGTGCCTGTGCCGTGCGTAAAAATCAGTAAACCTCCAACTCACCTATCTGCACTGAGCTGGGGAAAGCCCCTGTCGCCAGTCCCCAATAAAGGGCGGAATACACCCCAAGAAATTGCCAAGAAAAAAGAATAATCCTCATGTTTGTTCCTTTCCTCGAATACCTTCAGAAACTGTTCAGAGACATTTAGAAAGAGGGAGAGATGTGCAAGAGATAAAAAAAACGCGTCAGAGGACGAGAAGGGTTCTTTTTTTTTTAAAATCCTCGCTTTATTTTTTATTTCCCCCTGTTAGGATTTATAATCCATGTTGAATTCGTCCCTTTTCTTCCCCTGCAGTGTCCGCTCAGGAGAGCTGTGAATCCGGCGCACATGTAAAGAAGCGGGGGGAGAGGAAGAGTGGGGAAACTCGCTGGAATGATTGGCGAGCTGGGAGAACAGGCTGCATTGAAGAACTGGACATGCGCGCCCCACCGCCTCTTTCTCACCCACACGCCCTCTTCTTCTCCCTCTTTCTGTCTCTCTCAGTAAAATGATCTGTTTCTCCCTCAGTCTTTACACTCCTCTGCGTCGTCTACCGGTTTAGTCTACTCTTACATATGGTTTGTTTCGCAATAATAATAATAATAATAATAAAAAGAGAGAAAAAAATCTTTTAATGCGTCTTTTTTTCCCCCAAGTTACGTATCCTTTGAACGCTTGACCATTTCATCTGCCAGAAGTCACTTTCTAATACTGAACTATTTACTAAGAGGTTCAACTCAATATGAACCTTTCTCTTAATTTAATAATTATGGTAAAATTCCCAAACTCGGGGGAAATCGAGGTTTAAAAGGGGCATTATGTAAAATCGACCTTTTTTGTTGTTGTTTTATATCATGTTATGTTATTCACTAATCAAAAACATACCTGGTGGAGTGTTGCTTTGATTCCTTCATGTATGACTGAAAAATCCTTTAATCTCCCGTTCGGAGGTTCCTAACCGGTTGCTCTATTTGTCTTCCTGCGCATTTCCGCTTGATTCAAATCTCGCTACAGTTTTAGCTTCCTCCCATTCTCTTGGATTTCTCCTCTAGAATGCCATCTTCAGAAGGAGAAGTTGAATGGTGATGTCATTTTTCTGCAATGTTTTAAAATTGTAGTCCGGCTGTAGTTTTAGCAACGGCAGCAGAGAAAGTGAACAAAGCTGTTCAGTTCAGGTTGTTGGCCAAGCTGTTAATGTTAATTAACATAACGTTTATTCGGCCCAGTCCTTCTCTCTTTGCTATGAGAAAGATTGTTGTTTATGGCACATGGCATTTTTGGTAAGCCTCACAGATGGTGCAGGTGTTAGTAACTGATGTTAAAATGTCAAACTTCAATAGAGCCCACGTCTTCAGGAAGCAGGAGTCCAGGTCCTCTTAGCAAAGCCAGGCCAGGAGGCTTTACCAGGCTATGGTTGTTCATAAAGCACCATCTATTTCAACAGCAGCTCCTCCTTTTATTAACTGTCTGATTTTTGTTCATTTTTATACACTTTTCCTCAACATGCCCATTTTTTATGTCTGTCCATTCTGCCCTCAAATCTTTGAATATAGGATCAAAGATTTTGATTTAAAAAAAAAAACAATAGCTTAGAAAATTAAAATCATAGGTGCTAAATTTTGCAAGGGGTTATGAAGCATTTTCTAAAATACCCACTCAGCAGAATTGTGGTATAAAGATACCTGAAAACATAAACTTACTATGAAGTCCCTTAAATAAGAAATAATAGGATGGAGTGAAACATAAATTTCAGCTTTTGCATACCTGGAAAATATTCTGTTGAAATCTTATTGTGGCTTTTGCTGTGCCGGGAACTTAAGATTTCTTTTGTCACCCTCTCCCCCCCATCCACCCTTAAAAAAAAACACCCCTGCATCTTTGCCAAAGCTGTTTTATAGCCTCAATCTGCTCAGCTGACTGAGGGAAGACTCAGGCCGTTGTCAGCTGTGGAATGTCGATGCATTACAAACGTCAAAACCTAAGGAGTGAAAACATCTGGGCACTGATAGGGGTTGAGGGGGGGAGATGGGATAGAGCTCCACATGAAAAATCACACAATCGTTTAATGGAAACAATGAGATGTTCCGAACATCCACAAATAAGCAATAAAAGGACCTAGCCAGCTGTACGTTGTTGCAGCACATTATGTTACAGCCATGTCCCATTCAGGGTCGTTTTAATCGAGCCTGTTGGTAACAGGTTGGTAAAGCTGACAGACGGTCTGAGATCGAGTAGTTACACGGTGGAGAGCACAGTTTCATTCTTCCAGATGGCAAGACGAAAGGGATGCTTCACGGATTGTCCCGGTGAAAGATGCGGTCTGTGCTTCTCTGAAGGGTTTCCCCAGCCGGCGGCAGAGCAGACGAGTATATCAACAAAGCAACAAAAATCCCCAATTTAACATTTTGCCACACTATTCTTAGAGGTCTGACTTATTGAAAAGATCCATATTTTTCAAACCAATCTTAGCTGAAAAAAAAATAAAAAGATGGCTGCTAATTAACAGTGTCATTTCTTAACGCTACATGGGGCTTCATGTGTTGCATAAACATGACATGAATTATACAATGAGTGCACGCTCTAAATTAGCATAAACTCGAAATGTGCGTAGAGAACAACACGGCATCCAGTACCCCCAATTCAGCAATGAGAGACTCTGTCCATGGTGCTGAAGTCAGGCTGAAGACTCAAAGATGTAATGGTAACATATGGTAATATATATACACCCACTGCAAGTATTAGGTTCATTGGAAAGCTTTTTCTTAAAACTTTTGTAATGGTTGAATAATATTAAAATTTGTCTGTTGATTGGAAACTTCAGTGTGTGAGAAAACAGCAAAAACAGAGGGGAACTGTGAAGAACTAACACAAAGCACTGCAGGCTGACAACGGTGTATCCGCTTCACAAGAAACACCAAACACTTTTGAGAGTATGCTTCATCTCACATATAATACACAGAATCCTAAATATGTGTCTCAAATACAGATTTTATTAAATAGCTGCTCCTTCGCTGGGAAAACATGCAGCGCTATCATAAGTGGATTATTCATGTTCTTTTTCATAAACTTGGTAACTCACCTCAAGCATGTAAGTAGTAGTGAGACCTGTGGCATATTGACACACTGTCAGTTCATTTTCCTGGTAGATTAAATGAGGGTAATGAAAATGACCAGCAGTATAAGTCCTTACATCTTTACTTACTGTTTGCATAATGAGATTCACACATGTAGTCACACATATCCGGACACTTGCATTAAGCTTTCCCATGATCCAATAGTTCTCATGGAAATACATTTATGTTATTGTTGGCAGACTCATAGGGAGCGTAACGATGGTTTTGGACAATGTGTCTCCCATCCTACAGGAATTCTTAAAACAGACAACAATGATTAAGCTTCGTTGAGCTCCCTGTAGCAATGATCCTTTAAAAAAAGATACTTTTTTTATTTTAAGAACAGCAACCTGCAGCAAGCAAAGAGCTACGAAGGAATGTTGAAGAGCTGACTGTAGAAGTCAAGTTAAGTTTATTTGTATATTGAGGTGGTTTACGTGATTATTGCGATCATAATTCAACAGACTATAAAAGACTCTATGGCTCGAAGTGAACTACAGAACAATAGATTAATGTAAAACAAAAATGAACTCTCTTAATGTGTTTATCAGTTAAAAAAAAATAAAAATAAAAACATGTTCATGTTTTCAAACTTGAACACAAACAAAATGAACTTGGGGTTCATTCAGATACAACTTTGCAAACATCAGGCTGCCACATTCTTTTTCAATTTAATTGGGTTTTTTTGCAATTTCTGTAGAACAGCCTCATCCTGGAAGGCTGGCCAACTTTTTCAATGTTGTTCGTTAAATTTTTTGGAAGGTGACTTTGGAAGTCATCTATAAAACTTTATTAAGTATACTTCATTGATTAAATGTATATTATATTGCCTTCATTCATATAATAAAATGGAAGGCAGCAATCTAAAGATGCTTAGTAGGGGGCTTATCTGCAGAAGTGAAGAACTCTGTTTCTGTAAATATATTTAACTTTGAAGAGTTTTTATTTCTTCAAAATAAAATGGTGATGCAACAAAATAAGAAAACCAAATTCAAGTAACCAGTTACACAACCATCCAACGTCATGAGTCAGAGTTTATGCACTTTAAATAAAGTGATTGCATTTTCCTTTAACCCCAGCTGAAATTTTGCTTCTCTAATATTAATCATTCTGTACCTCAAACATTTTTCCACTCTATAAATACAGTGACGGATCAGATTACGTCTCTGCAGCACCTCATCTCTTTTTTCTTTTTAGAAACAAACAGAATATGAAAGTGTTGGCTAATCCGTAAGGCATTTTAGTGACAAATAAATAGTTTCAATGATTCAAGGAGAAAATCAGTTTGCAATGCTGAAAAAAAAAACAATCACACGCATGATATTTTGTTGTGCTTTCAAATGGTATTTAAATATAGCATTTGAAACTCTGCACTAAACCCAAACCTCGAATCAAAGCAGCATTTCGTTTAACAAACCATTTCGAGGCAGAAAGATAGCTCTCTTGCTCTATGTGGTAAGGTTGTCATAACAGAAAATATGTCCCAGCCTCCCACATCTAGCAACATGAATAATCTAGATATTTATGTCAATATTGAAATCTGCTGCCCTCAGGGCATTCTCTTTTGTCTGATGAATTAGTTATTTAGTTAACAGTCAATACACCGTCTTTGTAATAAAGACCTATTAAGAGCAGGTCCCACTGGCAAGTGAAGAACAATGGCAACTGGAATTAGAGAGAATTATTTCTGTAACAATAACAAGAGCAGTTTTTATCTAGTGTTTTATCTATTTTTATATCAAGTGTGTAGCTGTAAAGTTAAAAGGAAAAAAATAAATATAGTTTGAAATCTAAAAAATAATTTAAAAAATGCTTTGATTTAAATGGTTCCACTGCAGTTCTGGCTGTTTTGTCCTAAAGGGACACTTCAACATCATTTTTTTCCTGCATTTTACAATTATGTGTTCCTTCCCATTGGCCTATCACAAAAATCCCAAAAATAAATAGATTTGTATGGTTGTACTGTGACAAAAGTGGAAAACCTATCTGATAAAATCTATGTGTGGGTGTTGTGGTGTTGCAGGGGTAAAGCGTGCGACCCATATATGGAGGCCTTGGTCCTCGACGCGGCCGCCACGGGTTCATGTCCCCGACTGATGACCTTTGCCACTTGTCTTTCCCCTCTCTTATAACCCACTTTCCTGTCTGACCATTAAAAACAGGCCTGTAGAGCTGGGAAGAACCTTAAAAAAATGCATGTTTCTGACTTTCTATTGATCTAACATATTTGTTGCTGCACGGTTTTCTTATCCATCTGTCTAATTATATTTTTTCTCCATACTGAGCATGTGTCATCAATCTACAAGTCCTCTTCCTCATCACTTCTTCTTTCCTCAACCCTCTTTAACTTTTTTTTCTCTCTGCTCTTCCTTCTTATCCTCCACATTCACTGTGTGGCCTATAATTCACTCTCTTAGCTATATTCCTTCAATTTTTCCACCTTCCATTGACCCCTAGCACATTGTATTGCAACCAGTCATTAGGGTTTTATCAGAACCCACTGGCTCTCTCGGCAGTCTCAATGCATTCTTGCACATCTTCTCATATTGCTTTTGCACTCAAATCTCTTTCCCTCTAATGTGCCTTATGGCACTAGGTCAGATCATCTTATTTCTGCTTGTTTTGCTAAGAACAATCTATTTTTGACATATCTAGCCACTCCCAACAAACATCTTGTATCCTATTAAAAACTGACAAATGATGCTTCCCTCCAGTGAGTCCAGCTCCTCCAATTTCAGACAATATGCCACATTGAAAACATGAAAGTTCAGATCGAACAACAGCAGGAAATGTTGGCTTATTCTTCAGCCCACAATCATACACACTTCAGCTCGTTTTAAGTACATAAACACAATGGTACAAATAACATTACCCATAAACATAAACAACTTCACCACAGTGAAGTGAGGATTTTACATGTTTTAAGGTGAAAGATTAAAAGCGGTTTTAAGCAAAAATTTAAAAATGCATTCGTGGCTCCAGGTTCAGTTGTCTGAATCAAGATCCCACACACCATTTCACAGACCTTTGAGGGTCTTCGAAGGTCTTTTTTTTCAGAAGAGTGAAGATTGACTAAAGTAACAAGCTCATTCAGGTTACAGAGTGTACTCTGTCTCTCTTAGAGCTGTGAAATTAGGTTTTCTCTGTGCCAGCATACGGTGACTTGGAAACAAGTGTTGTCATGGTTTGATTTAGTAACAGAGAGGCAATGCGTGGTGTCACTGTGACTGGTGTTTACATTAAGAGATTTATAAGTATCGGTGAAGTAAATAAAGAATGACATTGGATGTGGTTAATGAGTTGCTAATGAGATGTAGTTTATACATATATATATATATATATATATATATATATATATATACATAAAACAGCTGCTGAGCTTTTGCATAAAACTCTACTCAATGCATACAATGATCACATCATATATTGCCACCCTTGTTAATATGTGTTAAAAAAAAAGCCTTGAAATAAATTCAGTTTTCTTGTAGTGACATTTCAGTTCATGTTAGTTGATTGCTTTCTGTTAAATTACTGATGTCACAATTATTAGTGTGTTTCAGGCAGGAACAAACAGGGGAAAGAGTGTTGGCTGTGGACGACCCAAATGCAGGTAAAGGAAAACAAAGGAGAGCAAAAGTGGCGCAAAAATAAAGGTGTTTATTAAAACAAAAGACAACTTACAGAGACAAAATCCAAAGTTCAAAATCCAAAAATGTGAACTGGAAGGTAATGCAAGTGAGAAAGTCCAAAACCAACTAAGAGCGGTAACACTATGAAGTTTTTCTTAATATAATGATCATTCATGTAATGACAAAGTAACTCAAAGAGTTTGTTGCTAAAAAGCTCAACTTTAATCTCATCTGATCAACCCACATGGTTAATTTAATAAACCACCCACATGTATGTTTGTGATCGTCAAAAAAAGGCATTTTCCTCACCATTAGACACTGATAGTGTCTAAAATGTATGTAAGCTTGCCTTAGTGCCACTTAGTACTAAAGTGAGGTTTGAATTTCATCTTTCATTCCTTTCTATCTTAGTGACTCTATCTCGGTGGGTAGAGGATAACTTAGATCTTCATGGAGGTAGTCACTTCATAGTCCATTTTCTACATGCTTACTACATTAGTTGAGATTTGACAGAAAGCTGATGTTTTTTTTTTGTTGCTATTCAATATATTGTCTTCAAGATATTGTGTTGTCTCTCACTGTATTCGAAATTTAAATTAACAAATCCCACAAAGGTACTTGGGAATATGTGCATTTGCTACTCTTGAGTCTGCATGCTTGTTAAGTTGCCCTCATCACCTCATTTTGGAGAATCCTACTCAAGTTAGAGGGGAGCTGGTGAGGCAAATGACTTTCTCGGGCCAGTTGCCAACACCATTAAACGCCATCCCTGGGTGCCTGTCAGATAATGATTACTCTCATGTGTGATGGTCCTGAACCTCGCCTAAATGCTCTGCCTGGGTTCTGGCAAGGTAGGACAAACTCAAACTGTTTGACAGAACGCAGACAGCAGTGTCCCAAAGGCTGGCAGGTCGTTCAATCTACAAATCTGTTCTAGCACGTGACTGAGTGGCGTTATTGGCTGTGCACCAAAATGCAAAACCCGGTCATATTCGTACGAATCGGGACATACAGAAAGAAGAATGACGACGAATAGATTTTTGGCATATTTTGTCAAGGCTATACATAAATCTTTTCTAGCGCAGTTTTTACTGAATGGCTACACACAAAATTCCCCACTGTATTTCACAGTTAGTTCCCCTTTTCATATCTGTGCCAACTCTTTTCTGCTCCCCTCTAATCCTGCCATGGGCCAACATAAAACATCTGGGAGTTCACACTGTGTGCGACGATGTTCAGTTCACTCACTTCACTGCAGCCCATGTGTCTCGGTGTGTGTTGGCTTCTCAACAAGCCTGCCAGGCTAAGAGACCAACATCTGTGAGTTCAGATGTTTTCTAATGATATGCTAATGGTGCTGGAGGGAGACAAGCACAGAGGCTAATGTAGCGGTCACAAACCTCTGCTTCCATCTCTATACCTGCTTGTCTGACGTGCCCGGCTTTATTTGGCTTTTCTCCAGCAGGTTCTTTAAATTCTACATGTTATATCACTGAATTAAAATGACCATTAACTAAAAATATGAAGGCATTTTTAAAAATAAGTTACCTTTTGTTTAACTTTTTTTTGTCTGATGTGTAATGCAAGATTCTAGCGAAGAGTTTTGGTTCAACTTAAAGTAAAATGAGCTATTTTGAAATAAAAAAAAAAACGATTGAAATAGGAGGAATTGAGGACTATTACATCATCCTTACAAATTCGACTTTATATATTCACATTGGGTGTTTTAAGTGTAAGAAAAATAAATAAGTGGTCTACAGAATGTAAAGGGTATAGCCAGCTAATATTTTGGTTTTCAGTAATATGCTCGTGCATATTATTGAAAACTTCAAACAACATTATAGTTTGGTTGTGTTCATGCTCACTTTTGGTGAGCATGAACACCTCAGAGATGACCTTTCATTTACTCCAGCCGTCTTCTACGTCACCTCAAAATATCATTATTGGACGTTACATAATGACTTATCCATGCTGATGGTATTAAAATGTCAAAAAGAATAGTAAATGAACTTGGGATTGTTAACCTCTAAACCATCGGAACTAAATAATATTAACTTGTGATGTGAATTTTATTTTCCTCTTTAACCAGGCCGGAGTTCATGTCCGCTGTTGGTGCTGGTGTGAATGCACTCAAGCAAACTCTACTTCAGACCAAACAACAGGACTGAGACTGAGATTTTTTAGGTCAGCTTCCACACAAACTCTGGCGCAGTTCACTTCTGGAGTGGACAGACCGACCATGAGCCAGACCATCTACAGGAAATATGCGTCTATTTGGAGTTCACGAGCCACTGTTGCTGGGTATTCTGGTAAAAATGAGCACTTCAGTGTTGCTGACATATATATTGAAATTGTATACGCAGCACATGTTTTCTGTGTAGCAATGCTGCTGCCAGCATGCTTGCATCAGGGGGTGCAAATCATCTTGTCTCATTCAACTTGCAGCACACAATTCCAAACGCCGATCCAAAATGAGAAGTATCCCATTGTAAATCTTGCATTGTATGAGCTGCTCTTGACTTTCAAATCGGCATTAGCACAAATGTACACAACAGAAATGCAGCAAGCAGGACTTGTTCTGGGCCTGTTCTCTGACGCCCTTCTCTCATTTCTGTTCATTAGTAGCAATGATTGTCACCAGTCCACTTCCAAAAAAAAAGGACAATGTGAAAGCAACCTAAACAGAAAAAAGTAAACTCCTCTTTTGGTCTGGTACAAACAAGCAGACCAAAGGACTTTCCAACTGAATACACCCTTAATTACCATTATAACTTTAATCATTCATCATGGCCTTACCTTAAATGTGAATGTGATGTGCTGTTCAATGAGTGTGGATCTGTGTTTATCAAACAAATGTGCATTATGAACTTGAGATATCAAGGAAAGGTCAGTTCTGAAATAAAGCTCATGAGACCATTGAGGAGCTTACAAGCTCACAACCTTCAAATGGTCCATGTCACTGTTCTTGATCATGCCACTGGTCTCTCCCTCTACAAATGACCAGTGGCTGCCATTTTCTGCTCCTATACTATACTTGCCTAAACTGTGAGTTACTTTGAATCTTGGTTCACGTACCTGGACCCTGATTACTGCCTCATAGATTCTGAATCTGTTCTGACAGCTCTGCTTGCCCTATTGCTGTCCTAACCAGTTTCCCTGACCTTGGAGTATTGGACTGAGGACAATGAAACTCCTGCCTTTTCCATGGTGAGTTATGAGAAGTGGATCATTACTAGAGTTCCCTCTAGTGATGTCATCATTTCTGGTTTCCAGTGTATAGTCAACCCCTTTAAACGGTCCTAGTAGTAATAAGTATATTACTAGTTTATTAACACCAATGTCAGCATTTATTATTTTTTCGAAACTGAAAAAGCCAACTAAAGTCTAAGTCAGAACATTGACACCGATAGGGATGGAGCTTGTCAATGTTTCACAATAGTTTTTTCACAATACAACCACAGGAATAATACCTTGATTTATAATTCTTTTTGCAATCTTGCCAGACATTTTAGATGTCTAATAACATGTCCTTCGACATGTTAGATGAGAAATGGCAGAGCAGTAATAAAAACAGCAATAGGCACAACCCATCTCCTCTGCCTCGCCATCCATATGCAACAGTATGTCTGTAGTTCTGCTGCACACAGATAAACCACATTTGGAATGTGTTTATGACTTCTACCACAACACATTTACAATCTTTAAACATGACTTGGGGCCTGGTGGGAGAAAAAAAATCTGAGTAAACCCACAGCATAATCAGCCACCGCAAAATAGCTTTTTATAAATCATTTTGGGTCACAGAAAATGTGCTGCGTAATCAATTGGCTTAGTCGAGATTTGATTAGATTATTTCACAATCATAATGCTTCTGGATATCACACTAAATAAGAATGCTGACTTTTGGGAGATAAGTGGAGATAGGTTCAGTCAGTGGACCGAGATACACACCTGTGTTGGAAGTGTGAAGCAGGTGCCGATGAATATTTAAAAGAAGTAAAGGTTGTCCAGATTTCTGTCGCTTAACTCAACAAACATTACTCATCCCCATGTATGTGTGCAAGTGGGCTGTACCTGTTAACACAAAGAATTTATATTACCAGGGATGCTGCTGAGTGTAGCTGTGAGTCTGTTTCATTGTGCTGGTGTCTTAGCTGTCCCAGCCACAGTTAAAAATAAAAGGAAAATCTACCTCTCTTCTGGTGTTTCATTTGTAAGCACGGTTGGCTTCAGCATGGAAAACATGGTTTAGCTAGAATTGTTTACAGCCCCAGCAACAATGCAGGGAAGGGTTTTCTTTCTGCCTGAAATACTGCATTCATTCAAACACAAAGGTTATTTTTCCACTGTTTGGAATCAAACAGGTTCTATTTAAACTTCACAGTAACTTAGGGTGAGCATTTAGATTTCCAAAAAATAAGGACATTTGGCCCAGTCTTGAAACTGACTGACAGATGCACAAACTTTAATATGACCTGGAAAATAACTTTTCAACAACTGTGATCTGCCACTGTTAATGTTCGAACAAGTCGGCAGAGCAGAAACGGAGAGAAATGATAAAAAAAACACAAATTTCTGAGAAAGTAGTATTTTTCATATTTTGCAAAAATATGCTATTTTAAACCATGAAGAAACCAGTCCATGCTTTAAATAACAATTCTGGAGGTTTTTAAATGGTAAGCTTTGTGTTTGAAATCAGCTCGTTTACAAAGTAGGTCTAAGGTAATTTGGGTTCAGAAATTTCAATTGGGTAGTTGTACCGTGTGTTTTTCTACTTGTTTTTCGCAGGTGTGAGAAAAGTGATGAAAAAAGGTTGCTTCCTCTTTAGTATGCTTTACTGACATGATGCAAAATGAAAGTCTATTATAAAATAAAACTTTACACCTAGAGTTAAGACATCTTAATGCCCATATTTCAGTTTCCCAAAGTAAGAGTGCTATAAAAGACTGGATGAATGCCAAATATGTAATGGCATCTCACATTTTTGTATATGACTGCTTAATCGTGTTAATCAATTTAAACTTGCAGACATCTAAAGTAATGCTAAATAAGTTTTACAAGAATCTCACACCAGTCTCCTTCCATTAAACAAATGAAATGACATTACACTCTACTCCTTTTAAGTGTAAATATAGAGCTGTACTAGAAACAGGGTGAACAGTCCAGTTATAGCCAACCAAATTTAAGTGTGGCGTATTACTTGTAAATGTGATGTCTTCACACATCAGATAAAATCATTTATTCTCCCTTCACGCTTCCCGGATGTCCTCAAGCAGAAGCACATCTGCCCACACAGACACACTCACTCTCACATCAGGCCATGGTTAATGAGGTATTTCCGTTGGTAGTGGGGAGCTAAATGCCAACCATCCGTCAGTGGCCTACCGTGTGTGACTTAACTCTTTGCCATCTCTAAACATCACGCTGATACTATCGTCACACTCCTAAGCTCCTACCTTTGATTGCCGTACTTCCTTTCGTATTTTCTTTAATTTGGTCTATGCTCCCGCTTTTCTCTTCTATCATCAATTCTCTCCTCTTTGTTCTCTCTGTCTGAGAACTGAACTCTTGCTGTTAGCAGTGGGAGAAGACACTAACCTTTTATGACCTTTATCTACAGTGCAATCAACGTTCCCTCTCTAGGAAGATATTTTTTTTGTGGTTGAATAAATAATATTACTTATTAATCTGAAAGACAAACAGTTTTTAGATTTTTAAATCTCAATTAGTGCAAATAAGAAAGAAATGATAAATGATGCTATTGCTGTAACTTTCAACTGCAATATTTGATCCTGATCATTGCACATTTCATTTGTTAGTCCAAAACTGAAACACAGACATGAGACAAAGTAAAAAAAGAAAAACAAAACAAACAAACAAAAAAAAACAGAGAATCATAGGAAATACAGACCACTGCAGATAAATAACAATGGTAATCAGGAATTTATAGGACATTCTTGATGAAATAGTTTTATACTGTATAGATTATTCATTTCTATCCCGTCTCTTGTTATGGATCTCATCAGCTGTGTGTCAGGAAACGTGCATGAGAAATCTTGAAGGATATATTCACACCAGACACATTTGGTCTACTTTAAACGGAGTAGAGTTTGTTTCTAGATTTTTGCGCAGGTGTGACTGCACTGAAGTGAACCCTGGTGCAGACCAAACAACCGGACCAAGCCCTTCAGTGTTGCTACTATTGCTACTACATGTTCTGATTGGACTGAAACATATCTGATCTGCCATTTTTTCCTTAATAATGCTGCTACCAGCATGTTGTGGGTCAAGGCACACAGAGCATCTTGTATCCTTCAGCTTACAGCAAGCATTTGCTGACACTGTTCCAAAATTGGAAAATCACATTTGCCGATTGACAAACCACAACAGGAAATCTGAACTCCTTCCTCGGCCAGAGCTGTAGCTGCGGCATCATTCCTTCAGCTGCACCACCTCACCTTCACAACATCAACAACCAAAAAGACTTTATGACATTAACTTATCTTCACGTTGTTGTTGCAGAGATGGAGTTCAGGGACACCGAGTGAGTTCAAATCCCCACAGTGGGAAGATCAAAAGTAGCTCAGGGCTTAGTGGAGTCATGCTTAAGAAAATCAACTTTATTCAATTACTCACTGGATGTTACAAAAGGGTTGAATGCATGGTGAGTCAATTTTATGATGACACTTGAGCACCAGAGTGCAATGATGAAACGTTTCATTGAAATACCAACTCACATAAAACTGAACATAAAACTACTTCCTAAAATTTTTAATTATTTTTGCTGTCCTTGTGGTGAGAAATTATTGTATAAAAGTGCTTTTTCTGAACTGCTGATATCTTTCTTTACACAGCAATTTATAACTGTTTTCACAAAATGTTTCCAACAACAGGGGCATGTTTAAAGCGCCTGTCTTTTCCTCCTTCAGGTAAATCCGGTGCTCCCTGCCACTTCACAATACCTGAAAGAGAACTTGCATCATTTTCTCCCATCAGATGCCTGTTCACACCACAGTGCAGCCTCTGGGTAACGGTCCTCACCTCACTTCAAACTTTATGTCTGAAAATGCAAGGTGTTCTTTTAGATTCAGGGCAATTCAGCATCCGGTCTTTTCCTTTTCAATTCACACCGAGTAGAGATAAAAGACACTACCTTACTTGTGTGACATACATAAATGTAGTGCCTTTTGTCCTGAACTCCAGTGAAGAGTTTATGCATGTGTTGACAATGTGTTATGTGGCGTTGTGGTGCTTTAAGGAATACAGGTCAAAAGGACATTTTAAAATAGTACTACGGTCACGCCTGGGTGAGTATGACCTGGTAACCAATAATTTGCGAAAATAAGGGTTTTTTCTGTATTGTTCCCTGCCACAGCAACTAAGCCCACTCCAAGAGAGAAAGGGGAAATGTGCAGAATGCAGTAAAAGAGATAAATGATTTTTATTCTTCAAAGGAGTCCAGCCTATGGCATCACATTCCTTTGCTATTTTTTGTCTAGTTTAATTAAGAAAGCAATCCCTCCTTCCCCTGAGCTGTTGCACTTTAAGTCTCACTTGTTCAGGGAGAAACAACAATTAATAAATTATCATGATGCTAATGGGTAATGCCGTTATTATAGCCATTTCTTTCTGCCCTAACCACAAATGCTTTGTGGTGCTCCCATGCCCTGGAAAATTACAGTAATTCTGAATTTGTGAGTGCATTTCTATTTATTTGATGGTGGAAAATTAAGACTCAGAAAGAGGGCAAACTTTAAGAGAGGATTAAAATGAGGACACGAAGTCCAGTGATTGAAACGTGACAACAGGGAGCGTGAAACAGAACTAGACTCCTTCTATACAGTGATAGATAGATATGAGTGTATATGTGTGTGAGTTATTCAACTGGATATTTACCTAAAAACACTTGATAAAAAAGCCTTTAAAAGTTATTATCTTCCAGTACATGGTGCAGAAATATAGATAGTACGGCATGTTAAACTGCATAGTCAAATACTTAAAACATGTCAAATATAAGACATTTAGTACATAATTGTATTTGTTATACCTTTGTTGCTATTTTGTGTGTTTTAACCTGTCATTCACAGGTTGTCATTCACAATGTGAGGACCCAAATTTGGGTCCTCTCGTGAATGACAGGTTAAGGTAAGTTAAATATTTTTTAAGCCAAAGAGAAAGACGTGTGCAAGCATCAGGAAGTGCATATTTGACATAACAAAATAGTTTGTTCTATTTGTCTGTCATGCCTGCGTCAGTTATGCCAAGCCTGTTTCATGGTGGAAACTGCTTGGGTGAGATTAAAACTAAACAGACAAGAACTGCAGATGGGAACATCAGGTGCTCAAAGACAAGAAACAAAACTGTCACTGTCACAGGACCTCATTTTACTACATGACAGGGTGTCAGAAGAATTAAGTGTTTGAGGATGTTAAGAAGTTCGCCTGAAGTGCTGTGTGTGAGCATTAGCATTCATACCAGCTACGTAGTCAGACGGATGTTTCCCCTGCTCTCGCCCCTCTTTCACCTCGGTGATGCGGACGTGATCTAGCCTCCAGATCCTCGCATCGGGCTCTGACCAGGGTAAGTTTTTTTTTTTTTTTCATCCCAGATAAGTCAGACTCCATAGTCGCAATAGAGTCGGCGTTAGCGGTCACTTCATTTTCCAACTCTGACGTGTGACTCTCAAGTTTGTCCAGTCTTTTATCGAGTTTATCAGTGGCGTTGAGCAGCTTCGTTTGGATTTCTATAGACTTTTCGTTCATTTTCTTGAACAGTTCTTGCCTCATTAACTGTAAGACCTCCATAATGGCATTCCAGTTGCCCGCTGTTGCGTTTGAGGAAGATAGGTTAGCTTAGCTGGCTTCCGCTTCCGAGGCTCTTGTGTCCTGTCCCAACTTGTTGGCTTGAGATTTTTAGACATACCTGAATGGTTGTTTGTTGTCTAACATATACACAACAGCCGGTGTGGGGCTATATCGCGTAATTTTATAAGTATCATAAATGTAATGGTTTTTGTGCAGAGCTCACAAACCCACGTCATCACATGGCGTTGCCTCAACCGGAAGTCCTGTTAATAAACTTATTTGAGAAAAGTTTATTCCAGACACGTTTACCATCTTGTTCAGATATTGCCAGTGTGGGACTTATTCCTTCATCTGTTATATTACAACCAAGGCATTTTCAGCTTTTATAAATAATAACTGAGACTGAACTATTTGGCTATTTTCTTGATGATCAAGAAGTGCCCTAACTTAGTAAATTTTACTCCGCCACCAGACTGTTGGAAGTAGATGTCATAGGATGGAATGAAGAACATTTATTTTACATATCGTCTGTAAAGCTTCACTTGTGCTTTTAGATCTTGTAAACATCAGCAGCAGTTCTGCATTGCAGCCTGCTGTCTGTTTCGTCTATGAACTGATCAGAACCACCAACTAGGAGGAAGCAACTCAGGGAAGACGTCGCATAAAAAAAGACTTGTATTCCATGGATTGCACAGTCAATTTAAGTATGCCTATTGGTCCCCTGATAATCAATGAAAACTGAGACATTTTCATCAGTCAATGAATGCCCCCAGGGTGGCCTGGACAGAATGTGAAAAGTGGACATGTCCAAGGAAAAGGGGACATTTGTTCACTCTGCCATACACCGTATTGGTTGGCAGGTAGAGATTTACAGTCATGCGTGGAGACACTTAGAGGTGTAGCTAGGGGGGAACTTGAATCATATACACAAACTCTTGATTGTTAAACTAAAACTCCCTCTATTGAGCCACAGGCACATCACACAGCACTCTGTGTTCTTGAAATTGAGTGGTGCATTTTATTAGCTTATTTTTTCTGTGCTTGAAATATGAATATAGATATGGAGAAGGTGCCTTAATGTGCATTTGTATGCAGTCAGTTGCTTTAGCAATGTTCAACCACCCGTTCAGTCCATTCTCCAGATTGGTATTGAGCTTTGCAGCAGTGGTATTATTCACACACTCACACACACCCACAGAACTCCTGAAGCTTGCGCCTTCAATGATTAAAGGAACAGACAACAAGAGTAAAAACAATGGAGGAAAACTGTCAGTAACAAATTATCATTTTGAAAGCATGCAGTTGCACTAAAAACATGTTAAAAACCTAAGAATATGAATTACATGTTTCCATTAGAGCCTGCAGGACAAAGCCAGTGAGCATAAAAAGGTCACCCATTACAGAATGGTCAAGGGTTTTGCTCATTGCATGCCATTTCGGTTCTTGACTGAATTGTTGTCGCAGTCACATATTGCATTGCTCTTCTTTTTGTCAAAGCTGCATAAAAAAGACCAATCACTTCTGGAATTAATTGTGGAATTGTGTCACTGCAAAGAAAGACAAGTTAATTCAGTCAGTTAAATTCATAAATTCAATAAAACCTTATTTGTCCCCAAGGGGGCAATTTAAGAGGACAGTACGGCAACACCAACATAAGATACATATATATATATATATATATATATATATATATATATATATATATATATATATATATATTGTTTTTGTAAGTAATTGAGCAAGTTTTTTTCTTAGATCAAGTGGCTCTGAGCACACTATATATATATATATATATAAATGTGTGTGTGTGTCTCGAAATTAAAAGATGCATACATGATGGACAATGCAGGATTAGTTAAAAGTTGAGAAATGTGCAGCCTTTAAAACAAAGGTATGGAAGGCAGGAATGCACAGTCAAGTTGATATGAGGGGTCTTTTTAATTTCACGCACTAAGCCGCTTGTTTACTTGCCACATAAAGGTAAGTTCCTTAAAGTTAGTCCAATGATCCGAGAGCTTACAGTGACAATTCTCTTTACGTGGTTTCTGTACTGAAGCTGGTGGAATGGAATCAGCACATAATGGAGAATGTGATGATACAGAACACCATTAAGATGTTTTTTACTGACTCCAAACGAAATTAACTTCCAAAGGCAGTACTGGCTTTGCTACCATTTCCTTACGATAAGCTTTGTGTTGGAAAAGAACTTTAATAATGGTCGACAATTGTCTCCAGATATGTATCCTCCAGAACATTTTCCACAGGCTCTTTCACTGATGGTGGAAATGACATATGTAACTTGGTTTCTTTATTTTTTGGAGAAGGTCATGGCCATCTTGTTATTTTTATCAACATTCTGTTGCAGACATGAAGTGTTGCACCAGTCCACAAACTCCTGTAGGGCCTGACAGAGAAAAAAAAAAAAAAAAAAAAAACATAGTGTCAATCAGCAGACTTCACCAGTTGACCATTGGGCTGAGTAGCTCTGCAGTCACCAGTACATAGGATGAACAGTAAAGGAGATAGCATTGGGTAAAGCCAGTGCAACAGATGTTGGAAATGATGCTATTGGCTACCACTTTCTGTAATCTGTTTGTTAAAAAGTCCAATATCTACAAGATAATCTTGTCATCCAAGTGAAAAAGGGAGGAAAGTTTGGTGGGCAGGATGTGAGGCTGCATGGTGTTGGATGCTGAGGAGAAATCAGTAAACAGAAGTATGGAATGCCCCAGATGTTTATGGGTAGTATTCATGATGAATGTTTTGCATTGCCAACATCTCTCTCAACTCGACATGCAAACTGAAGTGGGTCCATTCGAGAGTCTGTGACATCACTAATGATATAAGAGCCACAGGGCAAAGGTCTCTGAAAGCTTTGACTGGGTTTTTTGGAGGAATGGAGACAATTGAGATGCTTCCAATGTGTGACTGTACATGTCAATAGAGCTCTGGAAGAGGTATTGAAACACAAAATTCCTGTTGTTTTGCACAGGTTTTGAGGGCCCTGCCACTGATGTGGTCTGGGCCAGGTGAGCTAATCGCTTTAGTCCTTTGAAGTGTTTTCACTTCAACCTGAATGCTGAAGGGTAAATGCAGAGTTGCCAGGTTTAGTGTGGATCTTATACTCTGAAGACGGGCAGTATTATCTGATTTAAACTAGATTAGAGAAGACGCATACAGAATCCAGTGATTGAGGAGATGACTTTGTAAAAACAGGGCAAACAAAGCGCAAACTTTTCTTCTGTTTTTAACATTCTCTCACTGAGATCAAATCCAGAAATGTAATGCACTGTATCACCTTGTTTTAGAGAGCAAAGTGCAGGAAGGATAGTTTGAACACGGGAAATGTCTTACAAGGCAGAAGCTGTGAGAAACCTTTGAATATGTGACGTTTGTTTTAAAGTTAGCTTGAGTGATAGAATTTCAATTAATACCACATTTTTTCTGATGCTTTAACCTTAAACCATTATATCAAATGCCTCTGGTTGAAAACTAAATATGTCAATATACTGAAGAGCCAATGTAAAGGATTAACTGTCTTGTACTGGGGTGTAAATTCATGCAGTATTCCAATGACTCAGAAGAGATGACGTAGATTTTTTTCGGCCAGTGAACACACAGCTGTGCACTGTGCTCAGAGCCACTTGATCTAAGAAAAAAACTTGCTCAATTACTTACAAAAACAACTGAACCGAAATGAAAGATTCTCTCATTTCACTGAAAGAGCTTGAAAGAACCATTTCCCTAGAGGCAAACCAATCACCCCGCAGACTCTTGGCAACTATTTACTGACCGACATTAGGGCCAATGTGGCTGAGGAGGACAACAGACTGTCTGTGAAACAGAGACTGGCGGTAAAATTTGCTTTTAATTGAATTTATCAGTCAACAACGTGGAAACTGCTGATGAACAAGGGTTGAGGGTTTAGGGCTTCAGTTGGAATGAGGCCAAGTGTCATATTTGGCAGCAGTTTAGTGGGAATGGGGCCTCTGACACAGTCCAGTAAATGTATATCAGTCTGTCATTACTCTTAGTTTTCTTTGCTTATTAGTGACTATGTAAACAAGCAAAGAAAATAATATAAGTGTACCAGTTGCAAACTGAATATTAGCCTCAAGAAGCTTAAAGCAATCCATAACTCAAGTGAATAATTCAAGCCTCTGGTGATGTCTCTGTCCCCACCTCTCTCCCTGACTTTGGCACAATGGTGCCCTGTGGGTTTCCTGTGCTGACAGGAAGAGAGCGGCCTTTCACAGCCGGCCAAGACACACAGCTGAGCGGAAGAGGGGCCCCCTTTCTGTGCTTATCTCTGCCTGCTGTGCCCCCCACCCAGTGCTTTCTGGATCACACTTTTGCTCTGACTTTTTTTCTCCCTCCTCTTCTTTGACCATCTTCTCCATCTTTAATTTTCTTCAAAATATTTTTTTCCTATTTCCTTCTTGCCCTTATACCCTTCTCTCTCTTAAACCTATAGACATTTTAAAGCTATAGTAGCATTTTATTATTTACGTTTGGAAATTTTGTGCATGCGCCCCACGTTGGAAAGCAAAAAGATTGTTCTTTTACCAGCCATCCATAGCCATGCTGCCATGGTAGAACAATTTCATTGACAAAATGAAAATTTACCACTGACTAAATTATTAGTAATTTAGACAGTGCACCACAGCAAAGGAAAAAAAAATGTAGAAAAACCACTCATCATTCTTATCGCTTTCTGTTTCGGCTAGTCTGCACGCAGACTTGCTGCCAGCAACTGACAACAATTCTACCAATGATGAGGATTCAACCTCAGAAAACACACAAACATTTGCCACATGAAAATGAGAACATTAAGTCCATTACAATTTTGACGTTTATTTTGCAATTATTAATAAGTGATTGCTGTGGTATCTAATCTGCCAGAGCAGTAGCTAATTTACCACAGCTGTGGTATATTATTTCATTTAAACACCTGCACTTCTGTGTCAAAGTTGGTGTGCAAGTTGCCTTTATCTTCTTTTAACTGGACTGAAACACACCGAATTCTGCAGCACATGTTCATGTTAAGGTTGTCGAAGTCAAGCTTTTATCTAATTCCCTCTCCCTCACTACTTGTTTTTAATTCAAACTTTTTCCTGTTACCTTGGTCTCTACTTATCGATGATGATATCTGTAGCAAAGCGCTCCATCGTTTTTCTTTTATACATCATGCATACATTTAAGACTTAGCGCATTATGTTGACATCTTGACAGCTAAAACCAATGACAGTAATAGTCAGTGAGCCGTTTTTTGCCCTCCAGCAAAGGAGATGGATAGTGGGTTCATGCGCGCTTTCCGTCACGCTGCAACGTGTTTACAGTTTTCCAACAATATTTTTCCAGACTTCTTTTCTTTTCTTCTTTATTGAAACTCCACTAAGGTGCTAGTTCCATGACTTTCATTACATTTTCCAAGCTACTTCTTTGTAATGATTTCCTTTAGACTTGTTCATCTTTCTGGTCTCCTTCTTTTTGGCTGCCATCTTCCTCTTTTTGTCTCTTTTTTTGTCGCTTTCCATGCTCCTTTTGCTTTATATGTGCACTCAGCTCTTTATCATCACAGGCTACTTCATTTCCTTACCACATGCATCAGTAATAATGTCAGTCCACTATTGTTTCTTCTTTGGATCTATTTGTTTGATACTGACTACTGAAGACTGGGAAAACCCATGAAGAGCTGCAGGTTTAGAGATGCTCTCACCTGCTTGAAAATTTCTGTCAAATTCTTATGGTTTGTTCATTTTTTGTTTGTAACTCATCAACTTTGAGAGCACAATGTTCATTTGATTCTAAATATATATTACACTCACTAATAGGTGCCTTCACACCCATCAGTGATTATAATAGTATGTCTGATCAGTATGTGCAATTTTTTCCTCTAACTATAACATCACAGTTAGAAGAAAAAATTATTTTACAAAATGTTTTGTGTTTTTGGTCAGCGAAGTTTACCATAATTATTTATTTTCCTAAATACCAGAATAACAATAGATATCTGCATTTATTATATTAGTTAAGAAGAATAAACAAAGCTCCAAAACTCACATGAAATTTGAGTCTTGGTTTCTCAAATATTTGAAGATTTCAGCTATTTGTGGCCTACTTTTATCGCCACTTGTCTAGGGGGTTAGAAGCCTAATACCTCCAGCATACTACTGGATACATACTGAGTATGACTCACTCAGCCATGAGTGATTCATACCAACACTATTTAGGATGTGATATACCTCATATGAAACAAAATCTTTGTGACTGTTGGAAGATTTAAAATTGAAAAAAAATCCATTTGATGTTGTTCGGATCTTAGTTTCTTTTTATATCAATCTTGTTTCTTTTGTACTTTAGTTCAGTCTTTTCTTTGTGATTCTAGTTTACTGTATTTATTTCTTGTGTCTAGTTATTCTTTGTTACTCTAGTTCAATTAGGTTTCTAGGTGTAGTTATTCTTTAGTGTTAGATTTTTTTCTTAGCCCCCTGTGACATATACTCTCCCTTTCTCATAACAAGAATACTAATTAGGCTCTAAAATAGCCATACCTCTGGAAAATGTAATAACTCTCTCCACCAACCTTTTTCCAGATTTAACCTGGGACTTAGTTGTTGTCTCTGCTCACCATCAGTGTCGCTTGCTGCCTCTGCTGTGTTATAGTGGCACTGCAGTGGATCTCAGTCTGATTTAGTCATTTCATCTAGATCCCATTTAGTATTCATTCAGGTTGCTTTCGTTGTAAGCCTCCCTGCAGAAGTGTTAGTTGACATACTGTTGGTGGTGAAATCTTGCCTTCCCAGCTGGATGAATCTCTCCCAGGCTAAACTAATTTTTTATTGTTGTTTTTCCTCCCCATGTCCAGACCAATTGCAGCCTGAAGGGCCTTAACAAAGTTTTAACTACACCTGAGCAAACAAAATCTCCGTGAGCTCAGCAATCACCCCGCAGCCATTGAGCACCATTCTCCAGCTACGTCATGCAAACTTTCTGGTTTGTTCAACACTTTAAAATATTTGCTAGCTAATTAGAGACCAAATACAGGAACCAGATTGACCTCAGAAAATATTGTTCTACCATTTAAAAGAACCTTAAGCACTTTTAAGTATTTTGCATCCAGTACCAGTGATGCCAGTTTTCCAAAGGGCTAGGATTAATCTTTACTGTTGTCTTATACGGGACAAATAATGGTCATACACTCCCATGAAATAAAATAGTGTAGCTTTTTGAAATTTTAATACAGTGTGATGTGAAAATTCCCTTTCAAGCTTTTTCTCAGTTTTATTTTGTTGTTTCTCCCCCTTCATTCTTCAATGTGCCTTTGAAGTCACTTTAGATTAACTACAGCTCAGTTCAGGAAGTCAAGCAGTAACCTTACGTTCACACTTTCAAGAGACATTGAGCACGCCTAAAAATAAAGTTGCTGGAGAATGGGAGGCAGCAGGTGCCCTGCATAACAACTAACCCAACATAAGCGTGAAACATATATAAAACCTTGCACATTTTCCTGTTCACGTATCTATTTTTTTGTCATTTTGAGCCAATGAGATGGCAGCTATCTAGCTCATTGGCTTACAGACTGGTCCAATTAGTGGGAAAAATCTGTTTAATCAGCTGTCTGTTCAAACAGAAGAAAACATTTAAAATGTTCACCATGGATTCAATGGCAATGGGTTCTCATCATCTAGATAACTACTTAGGCTTTTGCACCATCTCCCCTCAAAAGGAGTCTTTCCTCCTTTTATATCTAATCTTGTTATCTGTTTTGTTGGTTTGGTGTCTGTATGGAAACTTTATCATGGTGCATGTGAAATTTATTTCTCTATAACCTAATATGTTGCCCCACAAAACCATCGAAAAACAAATGGGACTTACATAGAACACCAAATTTGCATCACAACTGTGGCAGAATAAATCATTGAATAAACCCACTAGTGTGTGCAGGCTTCTGTGGTTTAGTTTACTTTTTAGGTAACCTAATATTATTTAGTCTTATATCCATATTCAAGCATTTCTTTTAAATGTTGTGCTATTTTTATGGCCGATTTCTTCTAAGCTTTCATCTCTGTTTTTCTATATTTTATTCATGTCCTAAGTGATTTGTGTGCCCTACGTGCTTTGTACGATCCCTTCGCCAGATGTGTTCCATGCATGTCATTTATTTGAAATTATTACAGATTTAGATCGTGGAGCTTCTAGTTTTTCATATGTAAACTCTCATTTGACTCCTTTTTTCCACAAACACACGCACACACACACACACACGCACACACACACACACACACACAAACAAACCACATAACCCCGACATCAATATGTCAACAGTTGTGCTGGCTGATTGTCAAGATCAATAGACACCTTGTGTATTATGCTACGACATCGTTCAATAAGCTGATCAGCACTTTCGGCAGAGCTGTTTTGATGCACCTGTGCCATTCTGGGAAATTAAGATTCCCTGGCCCTGTCTTTCTTGAAGTATAACATGCCACAATATTAAACTGAGTTTAATAGGTGACACAAGAAGTTAATATAACAACTCAACAGCAATAGAGTCAAGATTGTGAATCTATTTGCTTCACAGAAATGCAGGATATTTCTGCATGAAGACTGTATTTTATCCCAGTACCTGCATGCTTTTTTTCTGGGTACATTGGCTTTCTACTAAAGTTGAAAACCATGTATGCTTTCATATACCTGCATCCATCCTGAAAACAGTTAACTCGTTTTACTTAATTTATTGAACTGCAGGTTTACTTGTGAAAAGAAGGAACACTTAGTTACACTGCAGTTTTAAACTTTTAATTACATGATGGTGATTAATTGAATTAATTTAATTTGAAAAAGACAGAAATCAAGAACCTCCAGAATGAAACATTTACTTTATGGATACAATGGGATTTATTATAAGGAATTAATATAATGAATTATGTATTAGTCCCAATGACTTTCTCATTGTGTCATGAAATTATTTTTTGATGTAACTCATTTTTGGAGTCACTTCTGGTGGCGATGGGAGTGGTGGTAATATACTCATGAGTTTGTCCTCTCATTAATATCCCAGCTGCAGAGTTTTGGATATACTGAGGCCTCTGCGGGCTCTTATTTGCTCAAGTGGCTTTTATTTGGTAGTAAATTGACAAAAAAAAGTGAGTAAAGAGAGAAGGGGAAGACTGGGAAGCCAACCCACGACAGCTGCATTGAAAACTAGAGTCTTCATATGTGGGTTGTGCTTAACCCCTGTGCCACCACAGTACACCCTGCCAGTAGTATTTCAAAACTCA
>NW_015113740.1:184964-197903 GCF_001443285.1 Poecilia latipinna
ACCAGTATAGACACTTTCAAAGTGTTGAATTTAACTCTGTAGGAGTTGATGGAACACTTCCAAATTTGCTGTGTAATTTAATTTAACCATGTATATACAGTATGGCATATACCGTTATATTAAATGAATCAGAATATTATTGAATGTGACTCCTTGTGACAAAAACTGTGATTAGGAATCCTAAAATAATGGGAGAATTCATCCTGACATTCCAATTTCTGCTCCGGTTCTGACCATCGTTGTTCCTCTAAAACCCACAGTTATATCAGCCCTAATATTTCTCCAATGAAGTCTGTCATTACAGTAGTCTGTGTTAAGGAGTCTTGTGGTCTTCCAAGTCTCACTTTCCATCACATAATAGGTATGTCTTGCTTACGAGAGTTTAACTAACATACAATATATTGCCAAACAGATTCCCTCCAGCATCTCCTGGAATATTATCCCCAAGGATTAACCAGATTTATGGAGCTCCACAATTTTCTTTCTGATATACTGATTGATTTCTTTTGTCTTTCCCATCAGGCCAAACAAGGAAGCAGTGAGTTTGAGCTTTGAAGTTAAAATGCATCCACGAGTGTGCCTCCAATTAGCTCAAATGTGTCAGTTAACCTATCAGAAATTTCCAAAGCCATAACATCATCGTCATCTTGGCTTCCCCTTGTTCAAAGAGGTATTTATCATTCTTTGTATAAACTTTTGATTTTGAATAAATTAATAAATCAATCTACATATACTTTCATTGTCGTGTGATTTAGCAATCAGTAATTCTAACTGGCCTTAAACGATAGAAGGCCAAACCAGCGATTTGGTTGGAGTTAACTTCAGACAATGAAGAAAAAATGGTGTTCCGTCTCTCTTTTCAGTATATGTAAATGTCTGGCTTTAGTTGTATAAAAGATGGGTTTTTGTGGCACATCTCTGTACTTCTAAACATAGACATTGCCAGGAGTCCCACACAAACTCCCACTAATGCATTAACCATGTCCTTTTTATCTGAAGGTAATTCTTGTATATTTGACTCCGGAATAGCTGACAGATAAAACATTTTCCACTGAAAGATTGTCTTTCAGAGACAGCCATCTAAATGCATTTTGGATGAGACCATAAGTGTATGTGACAAGAGAGAATAGCCTTTTTCACTCGCAATATGCTTATTAACTTCGTTGTCATTCTCTTACAGCACTGGCACACAAATGTTTAAACCTTGCACCTTTTGGTACATAGATTTCTTGTTGCTTCTTTTAGTGTTAGTATATGGTCAAGAGGCTGTGTGTACTGTAGGTGCATTGTTTACTTTAAGTGTGAACGTTAACTTTGGTAATAGATGTGAAGGAGGCTCTCAGGCTATATCCACCTTACTCCTAGCCCCCATAAGACCCATCTCACGAACTCTCACCAGATTTGTAAACAGGCCAGAGCTGTTCTCAACCGCACATCCACCCAAAAATGAAACGATGGATGATTGCAAATGAATCCCTGCTCCCATTTACTCTGCCAGCCAACACGTTTGGCTTTCTTCCAGGGATTTTCCTCTTAAAGGAAAACTTTCACCCACATTCTTGGAACCTTTTTCGATCATTTATCAGTCTCTACACCATGTGCCTCAAATTCCCTTATCTCTGCTTCCTTTCTGTTTTTCACATTTCTCAAGTTAAACCTGTTCTTTCTAGCACTTTGTGCCCTCCAGCCAAGCCCCATCCATGCACTAGGTCACTCTGCCTTCACAGTCCATTGGATTGTAGATGTCTGTCCCCTGGGTCTTGGGCACCAGTATTTGTTGGACTGGGAGGGATGCGGTCCAGAGGAGCGGCCCAGGGTTACACATTCCTTCATCCTGGTTTCCTTTCTCAATTCAGACATTGAAAGACTTTCAATTACTTTTGGATGGGGAATTTGGACTCTTTGTTTTCTTACCTTCTTCATCCACAGGGTGTGACTGGCAGGTGGAGCTTTCAAATGGTGCTCATCAGCAGCAATCATGGCTCATCAGCAGCAAGTAGTATTTAGAGAAGCAGCTTCCCTGAGACAGACGCCAGATGGTTAACTACACCCAGTGGTAAATGGTCTTTAAGTTGTCCTGATCTTCAAGTTCAAGTTGCTATTTCTTGAAACTGGGTGTGTTCTCCTCGGCCAGTCTTCTACTGAAGATTTGTTCCTGGTTCTTCTCTCCTCTGTTGCTTTCTGGGTGGCATTCTGAGTCTCCTGGTTGCTCCTCCATTGCTCCTCTGGATCCTCAGTTGTACGCTCACCGGCCTGGCCACCCACCATGGTGACAAAAACAGAAACAAGGCTGATCTAGTCAAAATAAGAATAACTATGGAAAACACATAATGAGCCAAACTACAAACCCATAAAATCCAAAATAACCCCAAATCCTTAGACATTTAGTAAATAGAAGTAATTTTTGGTAATTCTAACTGACCTAAAGGAGTTTGGTCTGATTTATCAGACAGTAAGAATAAAAGGTGCAAGTTTCTTTTTACTTTTCAATTTCAAGTGCATTTCATTGTGTGACCATTGTAAACAATAATACAGTAAAGAAACTCCAATCTAGATTTAAATAGAAGATGATTGCAAAAGTGTGATGGAAAAAGGTGAATAAAAGTAAAAAGGAGAGCACCTGATAAAATGCAAATTAAAGTCAAGCTTAGGTGAGAAGTGAGGAGGTTAAAGATAGGTTAGCAATCTGGCTTATAAAAGACAGAAAAAGATCACAGTGGGGTTATTTAATTTTTTTTTAAAATAAGTTCAGTCTTTCAGAAAGACTGATAAATGTATTTAGAATTACATAAAAAGTATAAGAAAAGGCAAGCTAAAGGAATGTAAAAAAAAATACTTGTCAGAAAGAAAAGTCAGTTTTACATCATCTGAACTGGAGACAAACATTTACTTAATGACACAGGACTCTTGTATTATCATCAATTGCCTGAATAACTGTGCCACTCTGACATAGTGAAGTAGTTTGGAACAAAATACAGCTTATACCTGATGCTCTCTAACACTGAATCTCACTTCCCAAGCTGCAGACAGGAGATAATTGAACAGGAGGAGTGGTTATGAAAACTTTGTAGGAACCTTTAGCAATTATATTACTTCTACAATTAGGTACTACAACAAGGAGAGCTTTCCAAGCAGTGCCTGAGCAGAGAAATGTGTCTGTGGTGTTGCCAGAGAATCCGGATAGATGTGGGGGAGCAGGGATTTATTTGAGACACCAGCTGCCCTGTGGTCACAGATTCCACAAGTTCTTTATTCTTGACTGGTGAATCATGAGTTAGCAGCAGAAGTGTTGATGCTACTGAGAGAGGCTCAACCTAAGGAGCATATAGCCTCTGGGAAAATCATTATTCACAATCATTGGTGACAGAATAAAGTTTTCTCCAGGCTTGAAATTGATCCTTGTGGAACGGCACCTCGAAATTGTCTGGATTCAGCTGTACATTGTTTTAGGCCACATATATTTCCATTACAGCTGCCAACGTGTTAACATTGGCAGCCATAATCTGAAAAGTAATATTACATAAAAATAAATTAACTGAACTACCTATTTTGACCGAGAAACCTCCCTCCTCCTTCGGAGGGTTGTTCACAGCAGCGAGTTATGAGCTCCACACATGGAGAGTGCCGAACTATAGTAGCAGCTTCAACAAAAGTTGGAAAACTCAACCTTTTTGTGTTGCGTCGTGAGTCCGTGAGTGCAGATCTGCAGTACATTTATGAATTTGTGTATATACTTCAGGTACCCATTGATTTCAACACCTGGGGAGGCTTGGTGTGGATACTGATGAAGACAGAGACGGAAGACAGCTGGGGAAGGCAGCAGACTGACAGGTTGAGGAAGAGAGAAGGACACAAAGCTGAGACACAGGAAAACGATAAATGAAAGGAAAAACCTAAAACAATAAACAAAAAGAAATTCGATTCTAAGGAGAGAAGTCCAAGCACAAATTGAGAATAAATGAGCTTACACAAGGGAAAAACCAAAATGGTAAGATGTAAGCAGATAAACAATAAATAAATGATCAAAACCGAAACACAGATGAAAACCACAGTTCAAACACTTTTAACCATCCACTAATAGGCCTCTGTTATCGTTACCTATAACTTGTCGTAGACATATGACGTTACAGTAGCTCTGTCTAAATGACTGGCTGCTCCTAGGACTTGTTTTATTCTGCTAAGCTTACTTGAAAAGGTTTACTTGAAATGTGGTTTTTACTTTGACGTGGAACTTCACCTGAGTTAATTTCAGAAGTAGCCTACTTAGTTGTTGGCTGGTTTAAAATCCAAAAAGGGATATATACTTTAATGAGTTTGAATTCTTATGTCATAACAGGAAAAAAATGCGGTAACACTGAAGGGGGTTGAATAAGACTGACATGACACTGTCATAAACACCTGTCATGAACATGAATAAGCCTTCATGAATATTTATGACTTGTCATAAAGCGTCATTCGATAAATTATGACACTTTTAATACAAAGTTGACATTATTCAAAATGTCTTTGTTATGACAACTAGACATTAACCAAGAAATCATTACTGATATAAATTTGTTATAAAAGTATTACTGATTGCACTTTAAAAATTAGGTAACTTTATGTTATTAAAGGTAAAGTTTAAAAAGTAATGATTTCCTGGTTAATGTCAAGTTGCCATAACAGACATTTTGAATAATGTCAACTTTGTATTAAAAGTGTCATAATTTACCGAATGACGCTTTATGACAACAGTCATAAATATTCATGAAGGCTTATTCATGTTCATGACAGGTGTTATGTCAGTCTTATTCAACCCCCTTCAAATAAAGTGTTACCAAAAAACTTAATGTCAGATGGTAAATTGGTGAGACTCCTTCTTATAACTTTTTTAAAATAATCATAAAACATTATAAATGTATGAGAGACAGCAGGGATCCTTGGCATAGTGAAGGATAACTGCATACAATATTCTGAAAACAGATTTGTATCTTCTGACCAATACAGTCAGTGATAGTGGTAGTTCACAGATAGTTAAGACATTTGAAGTACCTTTGTTCACAAAGTTATTTTATGAGACGTGGAACCTTAAGTACAGGGAGGGTAATGTTTCGTTTTGGTGTCCAGACTGTAATTGGCACTGTGGTAATTACAAAAGACCACTTATCTAAGGAAAAGATCACAAATTCCATATAAATATGTAATTATCTATTAGGCTTTCCAGTCTTGTACTTTTAGTTCGGTCCAGGTAAATTCCCACTGGCTCTCTTCATATATTAAATAAGGATATTCTGTATGATATATACTTTGTGTTATGCACAACCCTTCCTGCATGCATTGTATCTATAGGTAGGGCTGCTCATGTATTTCCCCCCTGCAGCTCATGCAGATATAATAGCTAATTAAAATGTTGGAAGACCTTTGCATCTCTGGTGGTATTTTTCACTGGGCTCCTTGAGTTTTATTGAATCCTCACCTCAAAGCACAGAGGGAGGGAAGGAGAAAACGGGGAACTGTGGGCAAGGAAGTGTGAGGGAAAGAGGAAGTAGAAAAGGTAGAAAGAGCAGCACTGCAATGCAGGAGAAAAGGGGGAAAAGAGATTAATGAGTCAAGGAGCAGAACAGAAGAAATGTGACGGAGGTAGAAGAAAAAAAATACACATTTTGTGTTGTAATCTTTTAGTATTGTTAGGAAATCACAAAAAGTGTAAAGTATTATATGTTTTAAATGTTAACATTTTTATTTTAACATAAAATGAAACATGAGAAAATAGGCAAAGGACATGAACTTAAATTGCGGCTTAGTGGCTGGAATGCACACTCCCGATACTGGCAGGAAATGGAGTTTATCTTCTGGAAATGTGCATCAAACATCCTGCCACCAGTTCAACCTGCTGAGATGATTATTACGAAAATGATGACGTGCATAAAAGAAGTGGACTTGGTAACGTGGGTTCAAACAGACTGCAGAACCACTTGATGGGGGGGAAGCAGGTGGCGCAACTTCAAACGAGGGATAGTTCAATTACTGTGGCATTCTACTAAAGATCAATGTTTGAATGAGACAGCAAATTGACAGTGCTTGGGCCTCCATTGCTGCATATTTTTCAATTTTAATTTTCTAACAAAAGTTATCACCTTTTGTTTGGTGTCAAATTACAAAAGCGTGCAGGAGAAAATGCCTTTATTTGTTTTAAGTGTACCTTTATAAATATTGTCTGTGTGGAAGTGTTTGCAGCTACAGCCCATCCCCTGACTTTTGTGCAGTTGTTAGCATTAAAATAATAATAAAAAAAAAAAAACCTTAAGAACCACTTCCTGATCTTCCTACGTCCTTCATACCAAATGTTTGGCCATATTTACCCACAGTAAACTTGTAAGTTGCTGTTTGCATGCAGGCCTCTGGCATTTGAATGGTGGTTGGTACAGTTGTCAGCTCTGTCCACATTGAGTCTGACTTCAGTGTAGAGTTTTCCTCAATCATCTCAAGGACATGAAAAGCTCTGTTGACAAGAGCTGAAGCACTCAGTGCTTGCATCTGTTCACCTGAAGGGAGTCAACAGGCCATCACAGGGGCGAATTTGGCAACGGTGAGCTCCAGCTCTGGAGTATGGGCTGGCAGACTCATTCTTTGGTGAAGCACAGCTTGTTTTTGGTAGGGCTGGGACTGACCTTGGCCATAGCTGTGTCGAAGACCTTTGTTGGTGCTGTGGTGAGATCTTTGGCATCCATTGGCACAACAGTCACATGCCTAAGGTGCTAGTGAATGCCAGATTCATCATTTCACTGTGGCGAAATGGCATACATCTGAAAATGATAAGAGATATAGCTGCAGCAAAGTTGGATGTGACACTTTTTTGAAAATCACAGCCACTGTGAATTTTCTCCTCTGCTACACCATGCAGTGCCTGATTCACAATAAGCAACACTGGAGGACCCAAACAGAGGAACATGACTTGAGGATAGGAAGAGAGTAAACTGCTATCAAATCTTTAATAGCATGCCTTAAACACTATCGAGGTAAAAGAATAAGATGGGGCAGCAGTACAAACTATGAAACGACAAGACAATCAAAATCTAGATTTGATAGAAGTGATTGCTTTGAACTGATGCAAAACTGGTTGACAAAAAATATGGAAATCACAACTATGTAAACATATAACATCATCTCTTATAGACCACACTTTTTCATGAAGTGACATTTCTCTAATAAGTCTGAAAAAGAACTTTGCTATGGTAATGACAAGGTTTTTAAAATGTGTACTTTTTTTTGTTCAAACCAGACAATTCTTCGCCACTCTGCAGTCGGGTGCATACAGACAGACCACATTTATCATTTTGACAGTTGTGACAGTATCTCAGAGGAAAGTTTTTCTCAACAAACAAAAGAAGACATTTCATTGAGAAGTGTTTACAGATTGATGAATGGCTTTTTTTTTAAACTCAAGGAAATGTGATCTGTGTGTACAAAACTTTTATAGTGTGAAAGAGAAGGACAAAGGCTTTGTGGACAACACTGTGGTGTACAACAATTTAAAGTTAACATGCTAAAGTCTTTCAGTGTAATACAGACTTTCCTGGAAAAATGTTTTTACTAACAGCATGTGCAACTTGTGTGATATTTAAGTTAAAAAAAAAAAAAAATCATACAAAGCTTGGAACATTTGTTTCAATTCACCACAAATTTGGATTATTCTCCAACAAATCGGCACCATGTGTCTCAGTTGACAATCATTAGTCTTTCACTGTTTTTCATTTGTTTTTTTTGTGCTGTTATATTAGCTGTGTTTTAGTGCAATAGATGCACATCAACATCATGAGGGGCTCAATCAAAAGGGTCCCAATTCTTTCAATAATAATAAATCCATCAATTAAACTTTACTTGTAGAGTCAAGTGCAACAAAGAGTGTCGTTTTAAAATTGTGGGACTAAAATAACAAATTTAGACTCGCAAAACACATTAATAAAATACTTGTGTTGATGACAGAACAATGATGAATAAAAAAGTGAGAGAAATAAAATATATGGAATGAGAAATTATGTAGATAAGAAAGAAGACAGATTTAGATTTTTTTAAAAGAACAAATTTTAAATAAAATAAGTAAAATGTATAAAAATCAACAGTGACCAAAACGGCATACAAAAACATAAACAGCAAACAATAAAATCTAGATTAGCATGTGAGAATATCATCACAACAGCACTTTGAACATTTACATCCTGAACAGTATTAGCATGATTAAAAATAGTTATTAAAGCTGCTTTCATTTTTAAGAACAAAGATTTAAATAAAAAATGAGCTATAATCATAAGAGGTTGTAAACTTTAAGAACCAAACTGAGTAGATGTGTCTCAAATTTGCTTTTTTTAAAGTATTCAAACACTCAGCTGCCTTCAGGTCTTCAGGAAGGGTGTTCCAAAGCTGAGCTCAGTAATTGCCTCACCGTGTCTTAGCTCTCATTCGAGCACCTTTCCAAAAGACCTGAGGGGATTGGAGGGCCTGAGCTACGGAAGTAAGTATGATAAATAGGGTAAACAAAGTCGATGAAGAGGTTTAAATACCAGCGAGTGCACATTAAATTGCTTTTAAAATGGACAGGTAGCAAATGCGGCGACTTTAAAATTGGTGTTATGCGAGCTCATTTTCTGGTTCTTGTCAGCATTTTTGGTGCTGGATTCTGAAGTGGTGCTCTGGTTCTATAGTTCCACAGGGAAGACCAGAAAGTAGATCTTTACGGTAATCTATTTTTGGTGTGATTTGAAGGGCTTATTGACAGTGTTTGAAGTTGAGCTGGGAGTTTAACCCTCTGAATGTCTGTGGCAATAACTAAAGCATCGGTTTTGTCCTGATTGAACTGAAGAAAATAATTTGCCATTCAAGAATTAATGGCAAATTAATTTTATATTAACTTTTTAATATAGTTAAAAGTGCATCAATAGCCCCGGCGTCTTCAGGAGATACGGCAAAATTGAGCTTGGTGTCATCAGTGCGAGTATTAAAATTAATGTCTCCTGATGACACCATCCAATGTCAGTATATATAGAATATGAAGATCAAAAAGACTGGAACCTAAAATGGATCCGTATGGAATATTGAAGTTTAAAGTTTAACATTATGATGAATGTTAAATGTTGAATGTTTTCGCATTTCAAAAACACAAAATCTTACTAAGTATTTTTGTCTATTTCTCATTTTACTATAGTTTCTAGCGCAAATATCTTTGAAATAGGGAAAAACTAACTTAAAAGTAACAATCTTTCAGCAAGATAAAGGAGCTAGTTTTAAGTAAATATTTTTTTTAGTATTGGTGAGAAATTATTAATTCCACTGGCATATTATTTCATTTCTTATAAGACAGGTAAGAGGGTCCAGGTTCTGGAACGTGAACCTCTTTTGTGTACAATGAAGGGTTCCTTGGTTTCTCTGGGAGTTACAGCCATTGCTTTTTCACCCAAGTGCATCATGAACAGCTATTTTATCACACTATTGTTTTATGGAAATCTTTGGACCTCATTTGAACAAATCTCTCCCTCTTTCTAGAGTACAATGTGTTAGAAAAGCATGTGTGTTGAAATTATCCTTCAGTGGTGAACAAAACACAAAAAAAAAAAAACAGTAGCTTGCAAGAAAAGTTTTGTATCTCTCCCCACCTTAACTTGTACATAGACATGTTCCTGTCCTTGATATATTTAGTGGTTCAACATACTACATCTCATAACTCAGCAATTATTTTAGTACTGATTCAAATTCTCGCTTGAAATGTAAACATGTTCATTTTTTTTGTTTATATTTGTTTTGAAAACAGTACCTGAGAATATTATCACCTTTAAAATACTGTTGGAGATAGTTCAGTGATTCCAAGTATGTCTATTATTTATTCTTCCCCCTAGGCTTTCATTTCATTACCTTAATATTTCTTAACTATATTAATTTGTGTTAATTTTCGTCATGTCAGGCTCTTCTCCAAACACCCTCAACTTTACAACTGTCTGTTAATCTCCTTCCCATTTTCTATGGATTATTTTTATTTTTTTTATCTTTCTGTAGGCTCTCCATTACATTTTTCACACCTCCCACTACTTCGAAATGCTCCCTTTGATCTTGTCTGTGTCATTTCTTCTTTTTTTGCCCTAACAGCATGTCTTGTGCTAATCGTTTCAGCTTATCTGTAGCTTTGTGATCTTCAGGATAGTCACTTGGTGTCACAGCTTCCTGCTCCAGCTGGCAATCAAATCAAGCTTTGTTAACATAGAATATGATGAATCCAATATCAGTGTAGATCAAATTACCATACAGCTTAAACTACAATTATATAAAGAAAATGTATATCGGTTTTTCCCTTTTAAAATGTTAAACTTAGCCTTTAGAAGATGAAGCCCTGTTTAACGTAGCCATAAAAGGTGATAAAAATGTACTTTAGTTTATTTAATTAAACATTCCATAAAACTAACAGATAACAGTCGCATGATGATTTAAAAATGACAACAAAATCAACTTGGTCTTAGGGATTTAAAGTCAACTTAGACCCTCCATATCTTCCTACTTGCTAAGAAAAATGAGTAAGCTAATTGTACGGGCTGCTTTGTTGCAAGGTTTTAAAGCCAAGGAGTTTTTGATGTACTAAAATTCCTCTTGCCAAGAAAGATTATTCAAGCCATGTTAAGTACCTGACCTCCCACCAGATCTTTGAGAACATGATTTTGCACCTTTGACCAGTCTAAGCAAAGCTACGCTTTGAAGAGTCTGTTTATTTGAAAAGTCCCCCCCTCGCCTGCTGTTACTGTACCACATCTGTTCATCCTCTTTGCATAATGAAGCAGTGAGTTGCATGGCACTAATAATGTTAAATAAGTTGTTGTGGTATATTTATATGTTTGAAGTTGTACAATGATGCTGTGCATAAGGATCCCTGTGTCCGTGCTTTCAAAGAGATCCATTTACCATTGTACTAAAATGTACATAAATCTCATTTGGGGCATTGTAATGTGTTTGCACTGTGCCAACAAAAAGTGTAAACTTTGTCTTGCACCTCTTCAGTTGGGGAAAAAACAGATCAAGCACCAAACAGCAGCAGATTTTTTAATGTCATTTCCATCTATCCTTTTCATGTTAGTAATACCTTCAGCCAGGATTAATGATATGCAAAGTGAGCAGGACGACATCAAGTTTTACTAGACGTTCACTACAGCGGACTCAAGGGAAAGTAAGTAGCAACGGCAAAAATATTCACAGCACCCAGTTTCAACACTAAGCAGCTAAATAATAAATGTAATGATAAACATAAATATACTCTAAACCTGTGTAACCAGAAAAACATACAGCAACACTTGTGGAATACTGTCTCAGCCACACAATCAACCTTTTAAGTTAAGGAGCAAACTCTGCTCTTTCCAACGCTATCAGCGTATTCTCTCTAAAGTCATTAGAGGCTGACTGCCAGGTGATGCGACAGAGGAAGGGCATAATAGACTTCAATGAAGAGCAGCCTTTGTTAATGGCTTCAGCGATAGAGGCATTGTCACAGAAGGCGGCAATACGTTTCCGTTTCCAGAGCCAATCCCAAAGGCAGCAGGCTACAGCGATGGGGGCGATTTTATAGAATGTGGAGGACTTGTCGAGAAAGAAGGAGAGGGTCATACACCTGCAAACCATTTCCCCTGCAAACCCCCCCAAAACCAGAAGACGGGCTGCATCCATGTAAAGGGGAGTCGGCTGGATGAACAGCATTATCACAGCAAAAAAAGAAAAAAAAAAATCTGTTCCAGAAAGCCAAATCAGAGAAGCAGCCTTTGTCCAGGGTAACTGGGTCAAGCAGGGACGGGACAGAATTGGTAAGATCAAGCAAATGGGAAAGAAAGGGGCAACCTTGTGGACTAATAGCAAAGTTCAGATGGCCCAGAAGAGACAGAAGTTGACTTTTGGAAAGGACTGAGGAAGAGATGTGGGACTGGGAAATTCTGGATAATTTATCGGCTAGAAGCGAAGCAACCATAGATTCAGAATTCAGAGTGATGCCTAAGAGCTTGAGCTGTTTGGTTCGGCCAATAGTTTTCTCTGACAGAGGGATGCAGATACGGCGAAATAGCTGTAGTGGCAAGGAAGAGCCATGGGAGGGCAGATAATTGTCTTCAAAATGCTTTGGGCTGATAAGGGAAATTGTGTTCACTTTAATCCTTTAAGTGAGCGTAAATCTCAGTGGTGGGTCATATCTTCACTCATACTGTATCTTTCTATGGATAAAAATACAGGGAGCAATATTTCCCATCTTTATGTTTTAACCATGTTACTTTGCAGAGTCTCAAAGACATAATTTAAAGCAACACTTTGAAAAAAAAACAACTAAAAATAAAGAGTTGAATTGGAGGTTCTGTGCTGTTTCAGAGTCTTTTCAGCTGTACACTACACTCTAACTTGCAAGTGGCTTATTTTCTGCCCATATTCTCTTTCGCAGAGATAACAAGCAAGATGATTTTAGATACAAAATGAGCTGCAGACTCAGCTGGTGTTGATTGCTGTTTGTGCTAAACCACAAACAGCTCCTGGACCAAAGCAGCTCCCAAGAAAAGAAACAGTCATGAGCTACCGCTCAGACAGACATATTTTGAAACATTTGAGTTACAGATAGCAAATGTTTTTTTTCATTTTTTTTTTTTCTCCCCAAAGCAAATTTTTCACACATATGACTCAGAATACCTACATACTCAGCAGATTGATTCAGGTCAGTTTCTTCCTGCTTAACTATACAGTAGATATTTACTGGGACTAAATAGTTTCTTCTCTTTAGTAATGTGCAACTGAAATGGTTAAATATTCTGAGCTCTAAAACAAGAACAACAACAATAAATCAATACAGACTATACCCTTTGTTGCTGTCATTACTTTTTTTTTTTTTTTTTTTTTGTTTTTTTTTCCCCCTTGTGGTTCGTTAATTTTTTTTAAGGAGTCTGGGGGGGCCCCAAA
>NW_015113740.1:201164-210035 GCF_001443285.1 Poecilia latipinna
AAAAAAAAAAAAAACAGACTATACCCTTTTTTTCTTTTTTTTCTTTTTTTTTTTTTTTTTTTTGGCTTGTTTTCCGTCCTGATGATCGTTCAATGTTTTTCAAGCAGTCTAGGTGTGCCCCAAAGTATTGAAATAATTATTAGTCTAACAAATCTAACAAAAGATCAAATCAAGCCACCTGCCATGTCAGCCACTCCACATATTTAGCATCCCGAGGTGAGGGAATGTTTGTTGATGCGTACATGGTATCGGTATAGCATAGCCTGAAATGATGTGGTGTTGCATGATGTGCATTTCCATTGCAGTGGTGTTGCATGATGTGCATTTCCATTGCAGTGATGTGCCATCCGTATGTGTGGTGCATACTGCATCTGAGTTGTTGTACTCATCTTTCAGACTTTCCTCATAATCTATGTTGTCTATGATCAGCTGGGAATTTTATTAAATAACAGTGTCAGGTTATGTTGGAGTGTTATTTATTTAACTGATGCCTGTAGTCCTTTTGATGTGGTTGTTGGTTATTTCATGATCTGCTGGATGAATTGTTCACATGCTCTTGGAGTAGTTTGTAGGCCAGATTCACCTGGGAAGTTTCACCTGTTCCAGCTGTGGATAATGCATCCAGCTGTGGTTTACTGAAGTCCCAAAGCCTTAGAAATGGCTTTTTAATCCTTTTGAGACTGGTGGATATAATTTACTTTATTTCTTGTTTGTTTTAAATGTATTTTAGTTCAAACTTTTACATGTTGCTTTCCGAGAACATTAGCCAACTTTGTGTTTGCTTAGAGTTGCTATTTAAACAATTTCTTCATTACAAGCCTCTCAATGATCGTGTATGGGTATGTCGTTTGACTCATCACAATTCTCGATTTGACAAGAGTAGCAATTACAACCTATTTTCACACAGGTGCAGGTTGGTTTGAATAACATTTTCTATTCAATAACTGAAACTATGACTTGAAAACATTGTTTTTATTTTGTCAGGTCAAAATAAAAGCCTGTTATTGAAATTAGTTTAATGGTTATACATCTGACTTAAGAGATGAAAGTCTTTCCTTCCTAGTGTTTGTTATTTTCAAATTCAGTATTATTTCTACACTGCTACTATTTTTTTAAAGATGGCTATATACATTTCTTACAGGAACAAACTTCTTGATTAAAGTAAAACTTAAAAATCTGCTAGTGCTCCAAATAATTTTGGGCTTAACTGAATGTAACAGCTAAAGATTAAGGTACTCAGTCATAAGCAGTAACATACCTAAAAATAAAAGCTGGATGTCAGACAACACCATTGGAAAAGCCTTTTAATGGAGTTTCCAGGATGTTGGGATCTTGATGAAATTATAGCATGAACTATGGTACAAGACCAAATGAAGAGCTAAGATACACAGCTGGTGCCTAATGTCCAAATATGAAAAGAAAACCCATCATCTGACTGCAGACTTTCTATAAAGGTTAAATAAGTTCAGAAACACCACTTCCTGCAGCCATTTGACTCACCGTCAAATGGCTGCCATGAGCGATTCAAGGATTTCTCAGACTTCCATGAAAGAATACTCCAGGTATTTTTAAATGAGAATAACATAACAATATAGCATGAAACTGAAAAAAGAAGCCATTTTTACATATACAACCTCCCCCTTTAATAATCAGCAAATAACACAGACTTGTAAAAATGCGTCAGTCAAATAACACACACATGAAAAATCTGAAATAAAAGTAATCCTTGTGTCAATGTTGCTATTTTCTTATTGGGTTATTAAGTCTCTCCTAAAACGTTAATCAGGCATGAGTTTGTGGATGCATGGACAGACTGGTGTCCTGTCCAGAATGTACCCTGTCTCTCGTCTAATGCAACGAATGTGGAAGATGGATAGATGGATGTTTCATAAAAGCATTTCTTGTTCCTTTTTGTACCCCCAATACATTTAGTTCTATAACACTACTGGTCAAATTTATGAGACGTTGTGGTGGGTCTAAAGCTACATGAAGCTCCAGAGCCTTTGTTTGTAGGATGAGGTCTGCAATATTTGACCAATTATTAAAAAATAAAAATAAAAACTACATTTATTTTCTACATTTTAGAAACCTATGAAGGAAAGTAACTACAGCTACTTTTTAAGATATGACTAAATAGAACTTTTGTTGTTATACTTTCAGTCAGGTAAGGATTTTACATAAAAAGAATAAAAAAAAAACCTTTAGTGGTATATTATGTGTTTAGACATTGCAGATACTGAATGCTGAAAATAGAAAGATTTATGCAGTTAATCATTCAAGCAGGAAGAAAGATTACTAATGGACAAATCATGTTGCTGTTTTGAATACAAGTGCATTTGGCTCCGATTCCTCTTACTAATGCATCTAATATGTCATAATGAATTTCTTGGAAGAAGGGTGAATCTAGAGAGCTAGACATGGTAAAGGGATTTGATGTCTGAGAATAAAATGTATGAGGCAGATGGTACAAAAATTCCAAGGCGACAGCAAAAAATGCAGTCCAAGATAAAATGCTTCAAAAAACAAAAAAAAAACAACAACATTCCTCTCATCCAGCAAGGCTAAATGTGGGCTCATTAAAAATCTAGACATTGCAGTGGGGCAGAAGGGGTGTGATGATGTACACTGGGGAATGGGACCGAAGGGCAAGATGGACAGGAAGAGATTTAAGAGGAAGTAAGAATGAGAAGAGGTAGTAAGGAGTGTTATATGGAATAAAAAAACAAAAACTGAATCACAGAGGAAGCACTGTAGGGCATTCTGCTTTGTGCCACAACGCCGAGGGGTGCAACCTGCCTTCATCTCGTAACAGCCACCAGCTTGCCCTATCTTTTTCTATTCTCTGAATGTTCTCACCCAGAATTCAATAGTCTGCACCTTTTCAGCCAACAGAAATGCCTCATTGTGTTTAACTTCCATTTCATCTTTAATTAAAAACCGAAGCGCAGGAGTGATAGGGTATGCTTAAGACGCAAAGGAAAGACGGGGAATTAATGAAACATCAAATCAAGGGATTAATTTCTTACATGCCAAATTTCAATCAAATAACATTGAAGAAAAAAAATGGAAATTGACAATGTAGTTGTAAGTTTGCAAAGCAAGCAGTTCAGGTTGATATGCGAAACAGAAACAAAACAGGGCATTAAGAAAGATTATTGGCCTTTTCAATCTCAAAGCAGTAGTTTTGCAATTTGTTTTGCTATGAATCTTTAACCATGACTCCATCTTTTGTTGCAGCAGAAACAAGTGAGCTCAGAGGTTAATCATAATTAGCTTCAGTATCTGGTTCTTGCATGTTGGAAAATTCATTGGTGTAGCAGCAGAAACAATGACCTGATGAAATGTGTGTGATGTGTTTTTTTTTAAAAATACCCCAACATTGCAGACCTCAATAAGAAGAACAGTACACACTGGCACCCAGAGCAATAAGAGCCCTCTGTACCAAACTAATAGAAAATAATATGTTCATCTGTTTTTCCTAATGCTTTGGACATTAATTGATAGCTGGATCATCCAAATGGCACCCACAACATATGCAATGTGTTGTGGGTGCCATTTGGATGGGGGATGCTCTCCATCATGTTATTCTCTGCTGCTGTATACTTGACTTGTGTCCTGTTTGTTGCATCTTGTTGCACTCTCCAATGAGTAGGTCAGTAGCATCTTAAAGGGATACATCACCACCAATCAGTGTTCATTCTGCAGACGTGGGTGTTCTTCAGCCTTTGTTTGCTGATTTAAATATTTGGTTGTTGGTCTCATTGCTCTTGAATGGTGTTACTGATGATTCAGTCTTGCAGAGAGACTTCAACAAACTGGTACTGCTGGATGTCATAGGCTGTCCTCTACGTATTCCCACATTTTACAGCATAGAACTGACCTTTAGTGGGTTCAAATGTAAAGGATGTAATGGAATTTGAATCTGTCGACAATGGATGCTTAGGTAAAATTTTACTAGTTTGATGCAGCCTGAATTGTTCAGGTTTCTGTCGACTTGTTTATGGAATATTTGCAAGCATTTCAACATTAGCTGTTCGAAAAGAGGAAAGTGAAACAGACAGAAACAATGACTTGAGAGGAATGAGAGCAAAAGACGAGAAAAAGCCTTGAAGGAGAGTGCAGCTGTTCAGTAGATAAGCCACGGGGCAGAATTCAAAATCCATGGCAAGGGAAACCTCTGAGGCCTGAGTGCATTCACTGGCACACAAACATCTGAAGAGTAGGATGATCCCAATGGATAATATATACATGCATGGGTACAGACACATGTTCATCTGTCATTCTGGGTAGATGAGTGCAATATAGGTTGGTGCTATTCTGCAGTAAACACATGCACATGCACACACGCACACAGTGATTTGTACTACATACATATTTGGAAAAATATAGACATGTTTATGTGGAGTTCAGAAAATTAAATGTTATTGAAAAGCTCCTTTGTTTCACTCAGTGAAACACAGACTGATTTCACAAAAAAACAAATGTTTTTAAGCTATGGTGACTTTTTGTTTGCAAGTAATGACAATACAACATTTAAGATTAGAAGATTAAATCACACAAATATAAGAATGATTTCAGAAATGTAAGATTAATGGAAATATATTTAGTGTCTGCTTAATTTATTTATTTATTTTTTGAAACGATGCTTTTAATCTGGCAAATAAGCCTCATTGGAACACATGTTCTAACTTACTGAACATGAATGTATGTAAGCGCCTAAACATTGTCATATTATATCATATCAGTCAGAAGTTAACTACTCAGTATTTCTAGCTAACAATTAAGAAAATGCTTAATAATTTAAGCAAAATTTGCTAAATCATATTTCATGTGTGGATGTTAGAGTCTGATGGCACTTTAAGATAAATCTTTAGAATCTTAAACATTAAATCACTTCAACCTAATGTCCTCTGTGAGGTTAAATTGTCAAGTTTTTTATCATCTTAAAATGTGTAACCTTTTTTTTTGAGAGAGTTTATTTTTAAACTAGTTGAAAAACAATCTAGGACTTTACACTATCAGTCTGCAACCTGCTTGGTAAATAATTAATATAATTGATCAGCTTTGGTTTTGGATATGGGTGCCCACGTGGGTAGCGTGACTTGTGCAACACCCAAGGCAAAAAAAAAAACAAACAAAAAATCAAAACAAAACAAAAAAGAAATTAGTCAGATGATCTTTCCTAAATTTTGTATGTCCATGTCCAATCACCTGCCACATTTATACACACGTATATGAATGTTCCAGCCCCACTATCTTGCAAATATCCAAGACTTTGGAAGCAGACACGTTCATTACATCAATCATAGAGAAAAGTAATTCATCAGCCTTATTAGCAGCAATCCACTCCAGTATATAATGCCAAAAGTATTCATGTATCTGCCTTCACACAGACCTGTGGTGTGTTTACCTCTTCTTGGACCTGTCCTTGTTCTCCTAACCATAAGCTACAAATCTCCAGTAAAGTTTGCTTATATGCATCTGCTTTTTTTCCCCCAGGATCCAATTAACTTCCATTTTTAGTTTCTTGTGTAAATCAATGTTGTAAACCTTCTCGCTGTCTCAGTGTCGTGACTGCCCGCTCTAGTCTTTGTCTGGCATTATGACAAGTGACTAACATAATGAAAGACAAACATTTTGCTTTCAATAAGTGATCACTCATCCAGTACAGAGAAGCTGTTTTGTTACCAAAATGTCCCAACAAGAAGATACACTAGATCCAAACAGCAACGTACTGCATGGTATCACTTGTGAAAACAATTCTGATGCATCACTGCAGTGCACACACTGTATAATACAGTTATTTATATGACCTGAGTCTAAAAGCTAGGATGTGGCTGCTTTGATACAAAAATTGCACAAAGTGAAACATGTCACAAATGAAGGGACAAGGGTGTAAGAAAATGGATGGATGGATATCAGCCTTTGCAAAGCTGAAAATTGAGAATATATTGGCTTTTCACACTGTCCTGCAATGCCACTCTCACTTCCACTAAAATAAACCAGTTTCCAGCTTGTCACCAATACTTACACCACTGTCTAATTGCCTGTTTTTATGTCAGTGCTATGACAATTTCAGACATTGTAATGTAACATTTTTTGGTGATTAGTGATTAGATTGTTCCCTGGTGTAGAGATAATTTTATTTTTCCCTGATGATTCTTTCAGGGTTGTCATTTGGCCTCTTTTATGTCTTGCTCTCTTTGGATTACTATTTCTAATAAATGGAATGCATGTTCTGGCAAGTGAAGGACTCCATGAGCTCACTGAAATACGTAAAATTGTAACAGCCTTTTAAATACTCCATTGCATAATGCTGGAATGAAAACAAAGACGTTTATGCACTAGTGCCGGTAGTGGCTGGTAGCTCAAACAAAATATAGAGCACCAAAGTACAAATAAAAGAAATGTGCACAGCTCTTCCTGAACTAATTTTGTAAAATAATCAATTTATAGAAGATGTTTGATAAATCATGGGAGTTCAATTTGGAAGAAAGAAATAGAAGAAAAGTGTGTACGCGTGCGCGCGTGTGTGTGTGTGTGTGTGTGTGTGTGGTTTAAAGGAAAACATTATAAATCCTATTTCTCCTTCATAAGGAATAATCAGTACATTTTATTCTTTCCAGAATAATGTAGAAAAAGTCATAATTTTTATGGGTATTGAGATTCTTTCTTTCTCAAAGATGATTACGCTACTATGAAACTTGACATTATGTGTGTATTCACATGAGGAAAGTTTGTAGATCCACTTGCAAATGGACTATAAATTTTAGACAAAGGCCCACGAGTGATGATCATTGTACCCTATCGACATAAGTGATGAGGGTGGGACAGATAAAAGACCTGGGGAAAAAAAAAAAAAAACTAACTATGGAAGTCCCACATTCTGCATAATTGTTGTGCTATTATTAAAACTGCAGCAGAATGTTGAATTTAGAAGCTCAAAACATAATTTTATTGAAATAAACTAAAACTTCCATTCACGTAGTTTACATCCACAGAATAAATTCCTCAGCACATAGATGACAAATTCACATTTACTCATACCGCATTCAGGATGGGTTGTACGATGACGTTTACACATGCACACAACTGAAAGAAGAAAATCTGCATGCAAGCAAAATGCAACCACTGTGATTAAGATAAGCTAATTTGGATGTTTAGAAAAGCAAACGAGAGTGAGACTTAGAAAGTCAAGGTGTTAAAAGGCTCAACCATAAACCTATCCACTATCAAACACAAATGCCTCCTGTTTGCAACGCTGTGCTTATATCCTGTTGGGCGCTGGGCGTAAGCAACATGCGTTTAATCTACTCCTGAGAGGGTTTTATCGCAACGCTGCAGTTGCTGTAGATTAAAGGTAACATTTGATTGCATAGAGAGAGAAACGTCTTATCAGCGATGATAATCCCTTTGATTCAAGTTGGATTAGTTGTCAGAGTTTTAGTGACGGCACAGTCAGAGTGTTTTTAACCAACCAAATCTGCTATTACATCAGATATGCATAAATGATTTTCATGTCTGTGATCATTTTTACTTTATGGCACTAGTATAGTCCAATAAAAGGGTTACATTTTTTTTAAACTGTTGAAATCATTGCTAGATATTATGAGTTGTGTATTATCAAGGAATATAAACATCTAACTATAACCCCAATTCCAAGGAAGGTGAAACATTGTGTAAAACAAGCAGAACATGATGATTTGCAACTCCTTTTCAACTTATATTCAATTGAATACACTACAATGACAACAAATAAAATGTTCAAGTGTGTAAAACTTTATTGTAGTTTTGTAAATATTCACTCATTTGAAATTTGATGCCTGCAGTAAGTTCCAAAAACATTGGGACATTGGCAACAAAAGACTGGGAAAGCTGAGGAATGCTACAAAAAAACAAAAAACAAAAAAAAAAAAAAACACTTGTTTAGGACGTTTCACAGCTGAAAATGCTAATTGGAAGCAGGTGAGTGTTATGTGTTATGACTAAGAATAAAGAGAGCATCCATGAATTCACAGTCGTTCGCAAGAAAGGATGGGGCAAGGTTCACCACTTTCTGAGCAACTGCATGAGCAAATAGTCCAACAGTTTAGGCGCAATGTTTCTCTTCTTACAATTCCAATGAATTTAGGGGTTTTATCATCTACAGTCCATAATGTCAACCAAAGATTCAGGGAACCTAGAGAAATCTCGGCAAGTAAGCCGGGAAAGGCGAAAAACCAACATCGAATGCCTGTAATCTTTGATCCCTCAGATGAACATCAGGTCTAAACATTCACTTTCTAGCTGGAGTAAAGTAATCATTGAAATCTGACATGCCACAGCAGAGATGCGTCTCAAAACTAGGTTGTGAGGAGGTAGGGTGGGCACTACTGCCTTAAGGAATTTAACTGTCTTAGAGAGCTGACATAACATTGTGAAGCATCGATGCACCGACTCCCATTTCTAATTCCAAGAGATACATCCTTGTCAAAGTTAAACATAAGGTCTAAAACAGTGCTTTTCAACCTCTTTTGAGCTAAGGTACACTTTTTTAATTGAAAAAATCACGCGGCACACCACCAACCAAAAATGTAAACCANACGAGCACATTTGTTTTGGGCCAGATAACCAACACCAACAATTACTGTACGTGCATTACTAATCAGTTCTCCTATAGTTTGTTAGATCACACAGACTGGTGTAAACATCTGTATGTTCTCTGTCTGTTGGCTTCATTTAAAATGGCAAAATGTATTGCAGTGTCATTTCTTATAACTGTGTATATTACTACTAATATTACCATCCATCCACTTTTGGGCAGATTCTAAGGCATTTCCATGTTGTTGGGGCCTGCCATAAGCAATGCATAGGGAGAGCAGTGACTGACCT
>NW_015113740.1:216386-217114 GCF_001443285.1 Poecilia latipinna
CAGGGAGCTATTAGCCCAAAAGGGCCCCCCTTTTTTTTTTTTTTTTTTTTTTTTGTTTTTTTATGATTTATCACATGATTTTAATCTAATTTCTTATTTAATGGAAACACCACAATTAAAAACTTTAGTTTTCTTTTTCTATGTTAGCAGAATGTAGACAACACAACCAGTCATGAAAACGCAACCAGTCAAATCTCAGTCAGACTGGCTGGAGGGAATGTGTGAGCAACAATTTTCAAGTCCTGCCTCGGATTTAGTTCCAGACTTTTGACATGAAAATTCTTTGACCGAATTCAATGTTTAAGGTCACTGATGGAAGACGAACCACCAACCCAGTCAGGTTTTCTTCCACGACTGACCCGTTTCAGCTTCGTCCATCTTACCAATAACTTCTTGTTCTCATCTGACATTAGTGCCTCCTTCCACATGTTAGCAGCATGTAGGGTACAGGTTAGGGTCCATGTTACCTTTTGGTCAATCAGATGGGGCCGAATACCGTCACAGTTTTCAGACTTTGCACACACGTTTAGAAAACCATGTGGCATTTTTCTATCCACTGAAGGTTGTGGTTGTGACATGGAATGAAAGCGTTTGTATGACTTTAGAATGTAGAGAACCGTAGAGCAGTGTTTTTCAACCTCTTTTGAGCCAAGGTACACTTTTTTAATTGAAAAAATCACGCGGCACACCACCAACCAAAAATGTAAACCAAGATACTCTGTAGCCGC
>NW_015113740.1:223575-243236 GCF_001443285.1 Poecilia latipinna
GGTCTAAAAGATATGTGCGTAAAGTGCTAATCTTAACCTTTCTTAACCTTTTTGTTCTACAAAAAGGAACTGCATGTCTTTCGTCCTGGTTACTCTATGAGAAATTAATATCCTCTTACGAATAACTAAGGATTCATACAAATCTATACAGTGATGGGGGAATAATAAGTTTAATTTTAAATAAAAATAAGACAATAAAAATGTTCTAAAAAACAATAATTAAACTGAGTCTCTTTAAGAAGTCTATGGATCTAACTTTCAAACTTTTCTGTCTCACTATTAACTGATGCAAAAATGCATGTACTTTACAAAGTTCTTGTCCAAACCTACTGAACAAAAACACTGAACATGCTCTGAGAGAGTAAAATATTGGTCTGTAAACCTAGGTTTTAAGAAGAAATTGGTGAACAAGGTGTTTCGTTTTTAACTGTGTGCTTGTGCATGTGGATATAGAGCTGAATGTGAGTGGGCATTGCACGTGTGTCCACCATTAGCCGGGTAGAGAGTGTCCTTCCTAATCTGCTTTCCCCTAATTAAAAGCCTGTGACTAAAAGGAGCAGCATTGGAGCTGTCTGCCAGGGAAATTAAAAAAAAAAAAAAAAAAAAAAAAAAAAAAAGACGAGAGATGATTAGGGGACAGAAGAAAGACGGGAGGTGGCATGAAGTGATGAAGAGGAAAGGATGAAAAGTGCAGAGAATGGGGTGTTGCAGGGCAGAGGAGGGATAAGGAGGTGAGGAATGTTGAGAGATAGATAGTGAAAGTCACAGCAGAAATAAGTCATAAGAGGCATAGAAAGACAAATTAGAGGACATGAAAAGAGGATAGAGACAGTATCTGGAGGGAAAAGGACATGAAGGGACCACAGAAAACTTAGATGAAGACAAATAGTGACGAGGCTCTAGAATAAGCTCCACTTTAGTTTTCAGTGATGTCTGTAACTCTACATCCTCATGCTTTAGTACAGTTTCATACTGCCCTCCACACACCCAGTTAAACAGAGCAATGTTTGGGTTTGTTGAACCTGGAGAGTTGCATCATGGAGTCATAGTTGCAAAAATTTGCAGCAACTTCATGATGCTATTATGTCAACATGAACCAAAATGTCTGAGCCCAATACAAGACTGGTGTAACTAACAAACTGGATAGTGAGTGAATATTTCCACCACTTTCCTTTTCTTGTAATCAAAATATTTTAGATTTCAGAAATTAATATATTCAAAGGGTTTGATAGACAATTGACATATGAGAAAAACTGGCAATGGATGCAGGAGAATCAAATCTCTGCTTTGTTTCAGCAAGTTTACAATCATCAGATTACATTCAAAGCCTATTGAATGAGCTGTGACTGCTGTGGACTTCCTGGTAAACCAAGAATGAATGAAATGGTCTCCATTTTTAGACCTCTGAAATGTATCAGATTAATAAATCTTCAGTTTCTCAGACTGAAATGGCTTTCATAAAAACTTGTACTACCAAGTCAGTGTTAATCACTGGATTTGAATTAGTGCTTGAAATGTTCAAAGCTTAATCTAGAACCATACTGCTTTGCTCAAGGGCGCTTCATTAATTCCACCATTTCGGTTCGTGAGGTGGACTGAACAAACGCATAGCGAGAAGGAAGCCTGTCTACATGCATGCAAACAAACACACATTAGACATGAGCTTCAGGGAAGAGGAGACAAATGCCAGATCATTCAAGCACACACATGCTGTGGACACATACTAAGTAGAGAGGGAGTGGGAGATATGCTAAGAGACAGATTATGTGCATGTCTGCTATACCGCACTGCAATGTAATCCACTAATGAATACCATAAGCCTCTCTATTACAGAAGAAATGGTATTGTAAAATTATAGTAACAGTCACTAATGTGCATTAACATGATTGTGCTATTTTTGATTAGATTCTGTTATGCGGTCATATTTTAAGTGTGATAAAAAAATGTGCTCTTAGTTATCTCTATCAGTGTGTGCATTTATATGAGGTGTGATACGTTTTGTGCCCTCCACTGATCTTTATGTGCCCGTGCAGTTCCCTCCCCGATTGCATATGCCTTTGAAGCTCAGCAGAGTGGTTTAATAGCCTTTAATTTTAATTAATTTCTTATCTCTATTAATAACCTATATAATTCCCTAAGTGATTCCAACTTTTAGGTGCTGCATTAGTCATTAGCCAATTGTAGGCTAAGGGGAAGTCTTTGTGCTGAATAAGCTGGAAACGGCAAGTTGGCAAGTTCATCCTATAAAGAAGAAATAACTCTTGAAATTAAATGTGACTGTAAGTTAAAAAAAAAAAAAAAACAAAGGAAAAGTCACATAATCGAAGCCCCCAGGCACTGGCTGTGACTGAGTGACAAAAACAAAAGCTGATTAAAAAAAAAAAAATCACATAAACTGAAGCCAGTATCATTGTACCTATAAAAAGAAAGCCTGGTTTGGAAGCATTGATTCAAAAAGAAAAAAAAAAAAAATCATGAATTCCCCAGGCTACCTGTAGCATCATGTTCAGCCTTTAGCAAGTTACAGAAGCTTTAGCAAAGTGTCACTCTGGAGCATTTCCACTGAGCAGCACATGTTGCTCACAGATTGAGTTCTGTTGTTTGGTGTATGTGCAAAAAAAAAAAAAGAGCAAAATATCTTGGCCCGATTCTGGGAACATATGCTGTTATTTAAGGTGGTTAAGTGTAATTTAGTTCGGAGAAGTTGAAATACATTGTCTTAAAAATAATTTGCTAAGAAAAAAAAAGGATATGGATATTACTTCCGTTATGTAGCTTTGGGTGTGATAATAAATCCGGCTCAAAAGTCACAGAGAACAAGATATTTTGTGATTTTAATAATTTTTGGGAGACGACCCTCCTCGTCACTTAGAGCAGTTCCTCTGGAGAATCCCCATAATATATAAACAATAATAAAAATATGTTGGTAAGGTTTGTATTGTATCTCATATTTTAATCTGATGGGTATAAAATGTGTGTTAGCGTGGATGACTAGCTACATAAAGTTTGTGACTTTAAATGTTTTGTAAAAATGAATAAATTACTCTTGACCGCCTGTGCCAACATCTGTTATTGTAACACACCCCACAAATACACACGCGCGCGCTCGTGAGTGGAGAGCCCGCGCCGCTCTGTTGGCAAACTTTGACGCGCCCTGACTTTCACAGTGTAGATGCGTTAGCTAGAAACTATTTGTAAGCGACTGACTTGAATTTTTTTTTTATTTTCACGGTGATAAGACGTCCGACGCCTCTAATCTCATTGTCTGACCGTGAGCGGAGCTATATTATCCTCCACCTGCTCTTCCTTGTTTCGGAGTTTGCCCTCGGTTTCAACAGGAGCCTGACTTTCACAGCAAGGCAACTTCTTCCACACGTTGGTACTTTGGCACAAGCCGAGACATTGTGTCCGCACCTCATGAGCTACTGGAAGGAAGCACTTTTATTTCCTTCACCTAAAGAGTAAACATATTGGCAGACGCAAGAGCTGTTGAAAGAAAAGCGGTCAAAGCGTCTTGCTCGCTGGGAATTATAAGTTAATCGTTTATTTGGAAGGTGAAGAGGACAGTTTGTTAAAGAGGACAAAGTGTTAACAGCACCATGAATGGAGCGATGGTTTTCCAGATGTGGATCATTTTATTGTTGGCCACTTTAAGCAAAGTCGGGAAGGCTCAGGTCGCCAATGCCAAAGTGTTGAGGGGCAACAGCAGAAGAGACGGTGAGATGTCTTTTTTTTTTTTTCTCCACTATATAAGGTCGCAGCTTTCTTGTGTGTATGGAAGATGTGGTGTATAATTTTAAACAACAAAGGGGGGGAGGGGGGGAAGTAAGTTTTTGGTGTTATTTTTATAACAAATAAATGATACAGCTTGTAAATGTTCAATGAACAGAGGAGAAATGAGCAACAGAAATAACTAAATAAATGTTTAACTATCCCAACAAGCATCAACCAGTGGAAAAAGTAGAGAGAAAAAAAAGTAGTATTTTGTGGCAGACTGTCATCTGGGTGCTTAGATCCTGTCATTGCTTCTACAACTTCCCTAATCCAATTGCATACTTTCTGGAAGTGTGCCACACTTACTTTTTACTTACCCCTGAGGCTGAAGTCATGCTGCAGTGCCTGCGATTGTACACCTTCACTCAACTGCAGGGTTGCTTTTAGCTGGAAAACTTGAAAATGTGTGAGGGCATTCTATTCTGTCCAGGAAAGCTACTCTTTCAAGACTGCATTAATCAAAATCATTTTGTGTCTTTGTTGATATTTAGCAAAAGCATGATGCATAAACATATTTAGAAAACAAACAAAACACATAAGGGACTTGCACTTTAAATGTGGATGTATTAAATGACCTCTGTTGCACAACCCAAAATACGGTGTCTTAAAACAAGCATTGAAGCGAGTTGAACATTTAGTCATGTCACAGTCATAAACCTCAATGTGTTTTATTAGGATGTTATGTGATAAACCTGCACAGAGTAATACGTCTCTGTGAAGATTGCAGGGCTCTAAACATTTAATTTATGAATGAATATCTGAAATATGAATGCAGCACAACCAAATGCCTGTTTGTATCAAATAATTACTAAACAGAGTCCACAAGTCTATATACAGTAAGCACAGCTGTTTTGTGAAAGCCTCACAGATTTGCTAGCGAGCATTACTGAAACAAATATTTGGATTTTGAAAATCCGTTAGCGCTGCTCAACCCATCATCAGGAAATGAAAAGAGTGTGGGACAATTGCAAACCTACAAAGTTGACTCAACAAAGTTTACAAAGTGGTTTAACAAAGTGTTTTTATTGTAAAATGTTTGGAGAGCTTTAGATATTTGCTTTCTACTTCACAGCTGTGTGGTTTATGACATAAAATTCTAATAAAATGCATTACAGTTTGTAAAGTGACACATTTGACGCAAAAAGAAAAGCTTAAAGTAGGACCGATGCTTTTAGCTGGAAAATAGCATGAAAATATGTGAGCGCATTACCACATTAAACTCTATTGGGTTAACTTGAGATTCATTTTAATTCCGCATGTATCTTTAAAAATATAAACACTTACATTTCTACATACTACTTGTTGCAGTATCAAGAAAATGCTAGTTTGAATGATAGCAAGTGCACTCTGTCAAATGTACTCTTTCTGCTTGTCAAATGATTGTGTGCAAACTGAATTATCTCACATAAACAGTCACAGCTGTACTAGAGTGGCACTGTGAGAAAAAGCTGACAGGATAAAAAAAGTATCTGAATGCAAAAAGTTAAAGTTTTTAGATGATATCAGATGAACCAGCAGCTGACAACTTAAGTTCCCAGCTTCAGAAAACAAAATTGCTTAGAAAAGGACAAGAAAATATCATAAAGCTAGAAACCACTAGGACACATTATTAACATAATAATTTGCTTTTAAAGTCGTTATTTGTTCTAACTGTTTCTATCCAAAGCTGATGAAAGGAGTTTTAACTTATTCTCAAAACAGATATAACACAGTTAACATAATAAAAATATATATTGTCAAGACTGTTTTCAATTTAAGAAAATGTGACCTTTAAAATGTATTTAGAAACATCCAAGTCCTAAGGCAAGTGTTTAAAAGGATCCTTTTTACTTACAACTAGTACATTTCTGAGTAGTTCTTCACAGGCATCTGACAGCTATTTTACTTTCCATGCTGACCTCTTTTCCGTCTTTTTCAGACAAATGGGTTTGTTAGTGCCACAAAGTCCCTGGATGCTTTGTTACTCTATTAGTGTCCTATGTAGATCCTTCTGTACCCGAGGAAGCTTTGCTTTATTGCCAGCTATGCTTTTTAAATATGTTTTGTTTTCAGATGTTAGTTGAGGTAAGAGGTGTTAAAAGTAAAGTCACAATAGACTTCACTCAGTTTCAGCACAACCCTCCAATCTAGACAAGCTTCTGGTTGTCTAGATTGTTAAGCCTTGTGAGAACTTTTGTTCTACACGTTTTCACTTGGAAATTACTACAACTCAAGACAAATGTGTAGGACATAATATCAGCTATAGCCTGTGCATACCACAGCTCAAAGTGATTTGATATTGCAACTTTTTATTTGCAACTTTTTATTACCTTTCATGTGTATTGCTATTAGTCCCATCACACTATTGAGTATCTCCTTAGTGTTTCAGTGATGTTGGAAAGATGTGCAGCCTTTGGTAAATAAGTCTTAAAGTATGTGACACTACAGAACACACAGCTTGTCGTGCTACTAAGCCAGAATACCACCTGTTGTACTTGACATGTTGGGATATTCAGTTGTGATGCTAACAATACATATGTGCCATTGCGACAAAATTAGCATAGTAGCATTTGCTTTTGAAATGTTTCAGCAATTACCTATTTATAATAATATTATTATTAACAACTAAACTCATCCTATGCTGTGCAATCACTTTCGCTGCACTCACCTTGACATGGTAAATGCTTGGAGCGGCTTTGACACCAGGGTCGTGTGACCAACTTTCCGACTTATTTAGCTAATTATTTGACTGTGGACATGCAAAGACTTTGTAAACATTGCTAAACATTCATCAAGTTTAGAACAAAATAATAAAAAAAAGAAGGTGACATGAGAGCAGAAGTTACCTTCTGTCCTAAATATTCTAACATTATTTTTCCAATCAATCCGACACTTGGAGTTCATCTTATCTTGCTGATGGGTTGCCGGTTTGAGCCCCGACTCTGTTTCCCAGTCTTGTTGTGTCCTTGGGCAAGACACTTTATCTGCCTTGCCTGCTGGTGTTGGTCAGAAGGCCCAGTGGTGCCGTTGCATTGCTGCCTCGCTTCTGTCAGACTGCCCCAGGGCAGCTGTGGGCAGCTTACAATATGCAGTGTGTGAAGTGTAGTGTGAAGTGGTCTGGAGTCCTGATAAAGCTCTACACAAGTATTGGCCATTTACCTTTTACAATACGCCTACTTTATACCATATGTTATTGACATAGTTATTTTCTCAAAATACTGTTTATTTGTTCACGCTTAGACCCAAGTCACACATGTTCACACAAAGTAAAGTAAGAATATTTTAAGAATTATGAAGAAGATAAACAAAAAAAAATCTGCTTTACATACACGAATAGATACCTGAGTGAATGTATTCCTCTATCAGCTCTAACAAAAACTATGCCAAATGACTTCACTATACATTAAGGCTGATTGGTGCTACAAAATGTTGTTTGAGCTGTTATGCCTTTTAAAAATATTAACAAAATCTTATTTTAGCGCATGACCAAGCAAAAAATTGTTTCAATTAATTGTTAGTGTTCTGCTTTATTCTTTTTGCTCATCCATAACTCACAGTAAAGCAGTGCCATCATAAATTTACTGCTAAATACTAGTGCTGTACCTTTGATGACCTCTGTAAAATTGCATTATCTTCAGAATAATAGCTCTAATGCACCCCTATCTTTATTAAAAGTAAAGCATCTGGGGTCTGATTTCACTAGTAAGATGGTTGTATAAAGTTCAACTTGAGATTTTAAATACCTAACAAATTCAGCAAAAGAAAAATGAACAGTCCAGTAAAGTGTTCTTCAGATTTCTGTCAGTTTTGGTTTTGCTACATGTGCTTTAAGGTAGGTTTTTTTTCCCCCAATATGAGTACATACGATGTTTCTAAATAGTTGAATCTTGTAGAAAATATTATTTTACTCAGCTGGACTGCTTTGCTACTAGCGAGCAAAGAATCAACAATTATGCAAATTTTCTCAATTTTCTAAAGTCAACACAATCATAAAATAATTTATGCCACAGAGTGTAATGGTCAAAATACCACTGAATAAAGCAGCACAGTTCTCAATTGCTCTGACAATTTTTGTAGATGGGATTCTAGCTTTATTTAATATGTCACTTGGTAAGAAGTTGAGAGCTGTTTAGTGCAAATCCTTGCACAGGTGTCAAAGTATTAGTAGGAACAGATAACATAACATTAGACTGGCATGATCAAAGGTTTTCAATGCTTGATCAGATGCAGAACTTGAGGCAATTCTGTTTTTTAAGTAGACTGTTTGATATATAGGGGGGCTGTTATGTAAAATTGATTTGTTGGAGCTTTATTTCATGTTATAATATAGTTATGAGGTTATCATATGAAATACTTCTCAGTCCAACGTGTCTGAGAACGGTTCTAAATGGCTTAATGGATACGCATTGATGTGCTGCTGTAAAGTCGAAGAGTCAGAAAGAATAGGCACTTCTTAAAGAGACAGAGGCCGAATTTCAAGGTGTCAAATTGCAGAGGCACATTTCCTTAGAATACACAGAACTGAAGGTAACATAGTTACTTGATTGTGCTGTAAAATGTTGCTATGTGCCTGGAAAGTGCATAATACTGCCTCTTTAAAAAGCTCTTTAATCCACAACAGTCTTGCTATAATTCACTCTCTGGAAGCTCTCATAGCCAGCATGTATTCATAAGTGTGTGTTTGTTTTCCTCAGCTGATAGGTGGAACTTGAGAGCTTAGTTCCGGTATTTGATTGACTGGTTCTGATTAGAGTTGCTTCCATGTGCATAACCTCATGCTGATAGAGACTCCCAGGCATTCACTTGTCCGCTGGCTACTGTGAATGAGCCTGTGTGTCCCAGAGCATATTTATTAAAGGAGGTGTTACTTCAGAGACATTCTAACAGAAAGTTATAGTCCTCTTCAATTAACCCTGTCTCACTAGGTTCCCTTATTTCCCTCTTAAGCATTTTTGGCACTTGGCTCATAACAAGACAACGAAAGCTAATAAAGAGGCAGCACAACTAATATCAATGGCCTTTTGTGGAGGATTGGTGGCAACTTCTGTAGAAAAGTCTATTTAGATGCGTAGTCAGACAAGGAGTGGTGTGATTGTGATGTGATATTCTTCACTGAAATGGATGTTTTTCATAATTTCATAATAATTTTCAGCCATTGTTTACTTCTAGGTTAACTGGATCTGGTCTCTTCTGATGCAGATTTATTATTCATATCTCACATTAATAATGTAAAAGTTGGACGAAATGTGATATGCTTGTTCAGACTGCAGATGCTTTAAATACTATCAGATGTATTTACAGTGTATGCATTGGTATGTACTGTGTAAAAAAAAAAAAAGTCTAATTTACAGTGGTTACCTGAATTTTACCGTATTAATACTGTAAACTAGAGATGTTTTTATTTTTTTATTTTTTATACAGTGTAGTACCACATAAGGAAGTGGCAAAATTAGACTTTCTTTTGGGATAAAAATATCGGAAGTGGTAGAAAAAGTTGTTTTTGGTTGCATTTAGGGTCGAAATAATTAATCGTGATTAATTGATTATTGAAATAATCATCAGCTAATTTAGTCATCAAATAATTATTAATTTGAGTATACAGATTCTGAACAATATAAGTTGCTGAAAGAACTACAGTCTGAACAGAAATATAGACAAAACTGTACAACAAATATATAATTTTCCCCAGAATTCCTCAAGTGGAATTTATGTAGCTTCACTTGATTCAAAATATTATAAAATAGAATCTCATATTAGACACTTTTTGCTATCTGATTAATTGGTTTAGCAGGAAAAAAAATAGTCAACATATTATCCTTACACAATGTTTATGTTAACTCACACAGAAAGTGCTGAGTTTTTCTCATGTTGATGTTGGAATTTCTTTTAACTGCACATGCTACAAATGACTGAGCGTGCACAAAAGGAATGCTATGTTATTGTATTGGAGGCAATAAAATATTTATTTTTATTTCAAGAATAGAACTATTTGCTTACTTTATTTTTTCTTGCCCCAAAATACACCCCTTTTACATTGATTTATTTTCTATTTAGAGATCCTTCTATCTTCTATGGGTATAAATAATGTTGGATGTAACTGTAGCTATGTTCAAGAGCATAAGAAATGCTTTAAATCTCATTTTAGTTTTCACTAATCCCAGCCTCATTCTCTTTTTTTCTTGGTGAGGTTATTATGAGAATTTAAGTGTGATTTTGTAAACATTGTTTTGTGTTAATTCATGATTGTTTTTTTTTTTGTGGTTAACAGTAATGTTGCATATTTTCTACAGCTACAGAAATGTGTTATTTTTTTCTTTTTCTTTCATGTTGATGGTGATAAGGGAAAACAGATAAGGAGCTACTGGCTGGCTGCATTGTTAGCTACTCCTGGCCCCTTTCCACTTTCCCTTCATCAACTTTCCTAATTTATTCACTGAAATATTCCGAAAGGAGAGATGTTTCCAAGTTTCAGATTAAGTTTATTGTCCCAGTGGCTATTACAGTTGATGCATCATTGGTTTCCAGACTCATGGCGGAAAGTTTCCACACCAAAGACATTTGTAAGTTCTTGTGGTTGCCTCTGCCACTTTGTTTAGGACTTGTTTGCTTTGATCATTTTAATCCGGATCCTGTGGTCACTGCACATAGCTTATCGAATGGACAGTCTTCTGCTTTCTGATTTAGCCAATAAATCAGTGTATCCTCAGTCAACATAAATTTGACCAATTATTAGAAGAGGACACTAATATAGATCATGCATTACATGTTTGCTTTTTCACATTTTGTCACATTATTACTAGAAGCCTTGTGTATTTATGCGTTTTCAGCGCCCTGGCTGAATTTAATGTACCATCTTTTGCTGTAAGTGTCTTATGATCCTACCAACCGTGCCAATTTGTAACCTTGAACTCTTAACCAATTTTTATGGCAACCCAGCCCACCGTCAATCAGATTGGATAGAGATTTTGGAATATCAGTTTGAAAGATTCACAGGTTAGACTTAGAACAGGACATTGAACTGAAGCAAGCTATACCAAACCATCCTCCTGTAGCGCTGGCTCTAGGTTTAGGTTCGGCCAGCTGGATAGGGTCCTTTTGCCCCTGTCTAAAGTCTTTTACTTCATCTGGCAGGATTTCTTTTTGGCTCCATTCGTCTGACCTCATCACATCATCAGGGTTCCACCATAAGGTTTCACAGTGGGAGTAGCACATTTGAGGTGATGTTCAGTGTTAGTTTTCTGTCTGCTGTAATTGTAAAATAAAACGTAAAATTTTGGTTCCATTTGACAGATTACCACAATTTTGCTGTATTTCTTACATGGTTTAGGGCTCAATTAATATTGAGATGTTTTTTTTTTTTTTTTTTTTACTGAAGACTTTTTTTCTTGCTACTTTTGCACAGCAGTGCACAGTTGTGGAGAACAAGACATTTCAATTACACACTGAGGGGCTCATTTACTAAATATGTGACTTTTGCAAAAGATTGGTGTGACAGCATTTTGCTTTGGGTTATGGGAGTAAAAAGGACAAAAGCAGAACAAAACAGTTCAGATTTTTATTCCTCCGTAAAATTGAAAACCACTTCAAAAATATGCACCATTTTGAGATTTTAGATTGTAACATAACACGCTGTGGACATTTTCCAAGGAATTAACACTTTTTCCAAGGCGCTGCATAGGTCATAGAACTGTACTACTCAGATATCTGTCTAGCACTAAATATGATAAATGGATGGCAAGACAGATGCTAATTCCCTTCTTTCTAGAGTATAATGGTTAAAAGCGATAGAGGCGGAAGAGGAACAAGAGGTGGCTCTGGCAGCTCTTATGTGAGCAGGAGGCGACACTCCTCAAACATCTGTTTCAGCAGCAGTCACTCTTTTAAATTTTCCAAGAACATTTCTGAATCTGCTTTGTATTGTAGTACATTGTTGAAGGTCGTCTCTGTTCGTGGGAGTTCTCAATTGGCAGTCGTTGCGTGTGTGAAATTATCTTTATATATATTATTACTAAGATGGAAAATAGTAGCCCAAGACAAAGAAAATGCACCAAACCCCATATTATCTCACTATTGTAACGCTGGACACATTTCTAAGATCATTTGGTTCATATAGAAAGGCATAAAAAACTATTTTTGAAACATATTTCTGGGTTTGTTTATGCTGTGAAAATCTTACTGCACCTTTAAGCAGCCATTCAAAAAAAGTTTGGAGGTTTGAATAAGACATTTGTGGGCAGTGATAAAATCTTTCTCTTTAAGACCTGAAGTTGTAGAGCAGCCTAGGCACTGCAGGTTATAACGTGACAAAATGTAAAAAAAAGGCACTTCTTTTGATAGATTTGATATCTGTTCCTATGAAAAGGGAAGACACAAAAACCATGATCTAGCATAAAAGTCAAACTATGTTTGTGATTGACTTATGTTGACTTACGTATTATTGTGTACACACGATACCTTTTATTTACTGCTTTGTTTCTTAAAAACCTTCATAGTGCCAAGCAGGATTCTTTGATTTACAACTTCAAAAGAGTTTTGACACCAATGAAGTGTGAAAAGCTCACATATTCACTTGTAAACTATGAAACATACCATGGAAAGTTCTGTCTCTTTTAATTAATAATGTTTGTTATACAGCAGCATTTCTCATAATGAGGTTCTGTGGTTGTCGTACGACTGAAGTAATAATAAATGAAGTACTCTAAGGATTTAGGAACATTTTTCTGCCATGTTACCACACAGCAGTTATGTGGACAAACATGCTCCAAACACAGGTGCAGCTGAAGTGTTACATGGGAAAAGCAGTCATGCTTACAACCAGGGTCGTGGTTACCTTCCCATACAGAAACAGGTTTGACATGCTGGTTTAAACATTTAATGTTGAGAAGCCATTATTTAGTTAAAAAGGAACTGAGCTTAACAGAGAATATAACTAAAGCTTCACCATGTTTTGTTAAAGAGCACTGGCATAGCAGTCTGAATCCTCTTCTTCTAATAACGCCCTTCTTATCTTTTGCCTTCCTCTCTCAGGCCCGTCTTATCATTCTGTGCCTCTCTACATATCACTCAATCTCTCCAGTTCCTTCTCTTTTAATCTCTCTGTCTTATTTCTGACTTTATCTTCTCATCTTTTTGCCTTCTGTTTCAGCTGTTTTTAATCAAAAACTGCAGTTCTGTTAGCAAATGTTGCAAAACAGCTTTGCTCGTATGCACATTGGCATGAGACAAAACTGTTACATAAGCAAGGTTAAGGCATTAAGGTAAAATGCAGTTTGTAAACCTTTAGAAATGTACATAAAGCATAGATCTATAATGTGATTGAAAGGGCAAAAAATGCATATCTGCTTTAAAGTTTCACTCATAATGATTCATAATGAGAAAAAAACTTACAAAGTGTAAACTCAAGTGTAGGTGCTGTGGGCCCAAAATGTTTATAATGTTTATAGTCAAGTTTATTTGTAAAGGACATTTTCAGCAACGAGGCAGTTAAAATTGCTTTACCTCATAAAAACATCATACAGTCACCAATTATAAAACAGCAAACAGACATTACATTTTATCAAATACTATAATTAAAATCAAGTAAATACACAATAAACATTTTGATCAATGTTCTACTTACTACTGGTCAAATGCAGCTCGAAACAGGTGACTTTTAGCCTTGATTTAAAGGAAGTCAGTGTTTCGGCAGTTTTCTGGAAGCTTGTTTCAGATTTGCAGTGCATTAAAACTGAATGCTGCTTCTCCATATTTAGTTCTTTGGATGCAGAGCAGACTACAACCAGAGGACCTGAATGGTCTGGAGAGTTGATACAGTAACAATATATCTTTAATGTATTACGGTGCTAAGCCATTCAGTGATTTATAGACTCGCAGAAGTATTTTAAATACTGTTCTCGGAGCTACAGGGAGTCAGTGTAAGGACTTTAAAACTGGGATGATGTGCTCTATCTTCCTGGGTTTAGTATAGAAAACTAAATGCACAAAGGCAATCATGTAGGTGTTTACACTAAAATACACTAAATATGCAAATAAGAGAGGGGCAAAATAAATATGTAATCATTGAGAATATGGAGTTCATGAGTGGAAAATCATATTGTACCCTGCATGTAAGCACACCCATGCATGTGTAACTCTCTCCTAAAGGAGATTTTTATTTATGAAGCTGCATTCTGTATTGCATCGGGAAATGAACCACCCAAAGACAAACTCCCCTTTAGTCCATGTGGTAGGAAGTCCTTATTGGAAATAAAACAGTTTGTGACTATTGAAACAGACTACATACACTTTGATTGGGCAACACATTTATATATTATTCTTAATATAAATAATACATTCTACTCCTCACTGCTGAGCAACTGAGAGAATGGCTTGTAACATATTAAACTGATGTTTGATACTCATTTACCTTTTATTTATCTTCGGCAATGTTGATGTGTCTTATCAACCCCAAGCACAAATATCCAAGCATAGTGTCCCAACGACAGGTTGTCACTACGAGTAAATAAATAAAAATGTTTCTGAAGCCCAGCAAACACTCTGCTGCTTTAAATGGTGTGCAGGAGCTGAACATGTCATGACATTGTCTACTATATCACATTGCACAATGGAAGGTGCCAAAATGTTTTTTTTTTTTTTTTTATTGCAGCAGAATCCCATCAGACAGGGTCAAACGGACATATTAGTTCAACAATGAATCGTCGTCTCAGTCTGATGCGCAATGTGAATCCGATGCTAACGAGAGACAATGGACATTTGTCTGGACAACTGAAATCAAAAATCAGACATTGGTGTCCTCAGGAGTGATGCTGAAAAGGTTTTCCCCAGAAAAATATGTAGCACAATTTGATATTTGTTGTAAATGATTACTGGTCAGGAGAGAGCTACATTGGGAATCCGTCTGCCTGCATGCCAAATGTACACCAGCTCACCAGAGACATTTTCTTTCTTTCATACAGTAGAGAATAATCTCAAACTGTTTATTTAGTTGATTTATTTCCTGCACCTTATAGGCTTTGTATGTCTAAAGGTGATTTGATTGACTATTAGATGTTTTTCTTTTCTCCTGAAATGTGTTTTCCCAGAACCTCCTATTTTACCGTGGCCATTTGTTGTATGTGTCTCTACTGCAGGCTCCTAAGCAGTGCAATTTATATAAATATATAATTTTTATAAATAACATACCATGCCACTGAGCAGATCACTTCTCCTCTTCTGAAAGCGATTACACTTATCAACTTACATAGAGTCACTTCAAATGCTACAGAAACCTGTAACTGCAATAAATGTCCCTGTTTCGTTGCCCCTAATACGAGAGGAGCAGAAACAGACGTCCAATTGGGATTAGAAGTGTTACATTTCTGAAACATAACTGAAGTCAGAAAAAAGATTGTGACGCTAACAGATTTTAATAATCGAATTCAAATATATACTTCCCTATGTCTTACTTTAAAATCAGGAGACGGTACTTCCTTCCTACTCCATAGACATCAATGATTCTGTTTCTGTTAAAATGAACAGAAATCATGAGTTTTACACAAGTTTTAGCTGAAATGGCTGAAGAGTTTAGCATTCTCCATATGTCCAAGTTAGCAGTAAATGAAAAGTAAGTAGTACTCCTCAAAAAAGCCCTTTTCTGGGAAGAAACATTTTTGTTCCTCGTAATATGTTTTTATCATGGGAAATGCAGTGAAAAATGCAAAGAGGAGTAACAATGACTGGCAAACCTTGACGTTGGTGACATTAAATTACTTGCCAAACAAAAAGATCATGTCACTTCCTGCAAAGAAAGTCAGCAGAAACTTAAAAATACCTAAATTAAGCTTGAAGAAACATTGCTAAAGAATACTTAGATTACAAGAACGGCGAGTCTTTGAAACTAAAAATATATAGAGCAGACTTGCTCAGTCAGAACAGTTAAGTGCATTGTGGTTATTTATTTTTGCTTTAAAAGTAGTATTTACTTGTCTTCATCTCCAATAAATTACAGCTCCGTGAGAATTTTGTGGGATCAAAAGCTTGTTTTCTTTTTTTTTATTAACTGGTTTTGACTTCTTGATTAAATCATATTTAATATGAGATCCTCTAAATCATAAAAAAAAAAAAAAAAAAAAAAAAAATGTATTCATTTGGCATGAAACAGGAAAATCCAGTCTTCCCTTTTTTTGTGCAATGATGTTAGTGACCTTATTTACCCAATCTTGTCATATTAAACAGCAGGATTTAAAGGGGGAAGCAGAGTCGCTGGAATTCATGAGTCACATGGAGTCCCATCCCAGAGTGCTAAACTGCCCACCCACCTCAGCTCGCTCACATCCAAACACAATTGCAGGACCTCCCTTTTGAGGGAATCCCCCAATAAATAGCTGTCATCATGAGATATAAACATCCATGATCTGCCCGAGCCAAAGTCACCACACCTCTAAATGTTTGGCAGACACTATTGTCATCTCCTGCTCATAAATATTAGGGTGTTCACCAGCGAGGCATTGTGATGTGGGGAGGGGAAGGAGTTCAAATTCATTTCTTTCTGTTACAAAAACAAAAACAGAACAATTAGTGTAAATGATGTCTTGCAAAAGGATGCATATGCTCATCCATAAGGTGATACTCGGATTTTCATATGGAGTGTGGGCAGCTGATGAACAAATCTAGGAAGAACCTGAAGGGCACAGAAGAGGAGGAGGGAAAAGGTGTTTGGAAAAAGATATACCTAGTTCAAAGACCGCTCCCTCCACTTTTCTGCTTCGTCAGCTCCCAAAGAGATAGAGAGGACCAACGGCAGGCCAAATTGATAGAGTATAAAAGAGGAGGTGGACGAAAGCAGGAATGATTGAGGAGTGGAGAGGAGAGATAAGACATTTCTGGAAAGGGAGAGCAGAGCCAAGTATAGTATCAAACATAAGCAGATTATCTGATCTCAACATCTGATCAGAATCGAAGCCAAATGAGATAAAAATACAGAATCATGACTTTTTTTTATTCACTCTGTGTGCTCAGGGAAGTCAAAAAGTAATTTAGCTTCTTAATCTCACACCTCCAATATGATTCTTGAAATATAGAAAATACAAAAGAAAATCCATTGCTTTGACCAGATGTATAAAAAAGATTATACCTCTGAAGGCAAACAAGATTGACATATTATTCAGATTTTTGTTCTTACTTAATGACTAAAGGTTATGCTTTGCAACCTGAGAAAATTTTGAAATAATAAGTCAATATACAACCTTTATTTTATTTTATTTTTTTTACAGAAATCCAGCCTCTGAAGCTATACAGGAACCTTTTACAGCCAGTGTTAATTTGAACAACTGGGCTTGAATTGAAACAATACTAGAAATTCTCTCAAACAAAATACTTCAGTCTATACAAGCAACCGCCAACACAAAGGTTTAAATGATAACCACAGCGGGGAAAATAATGCCAACTTGTTGCACTTTTGAGCTGCTGACATTTTGTTTTTTGAACTTATTGTTCCTAATGACTTGTCTGATGTAATAAATTACCTGAGGAAAGCTGGATGGGGGTCAAAATTACAGCCATTAACTTCTTCTGTGGGCCATTAGGCCATGTTGCAAAAAAAAAACAACAAAAAAAAAACAACAACAAACAAATACAAGATTTAATGGGGATAAGAGACAGTGCAAGTTTTATATTCAGCTGAAAATTACTATTATGGACCTAATGGAGGGCATTAGCTAGTAAAAGTGTACAATGGCTTAATAACCTTGAGCAAAATATAAGTATTATACAAAATAGTGTACATGAAAAGTGTGATGGTGGTTCTGTGGCCTCCAAGCCATGATCATCTTTGGTTTTCACGATTTGACAAATGTCTGAATAGCTGTATTTCTAAGAGAAGGTTTTTCTTCAGCTTCCAGAAATAGAAAATGGTTTTCTGAAAAAAAAGGCATTTGAGTGACAGAAATAAATGCTCTGAAACATCTCCATATCTATATTTTTGCCTATAAATAAGTATAATTCTTGCCATTTAAACAATATCATCTCCACTTATGCAGTCCTGTAGCATCATCAATGCAGATAAAAAGTCTGATTTTTTAAAATTTTTTTTAGCCTGTAGGCACACAATTCATAATTTCCAAAGAAAATAGTTTGTTTGCAAAGTTGTGAATTGTGCAGACTCATTTATCTCTTCTAATGTGTATTGTCTTCCTTTGGCAATAATAACTCAATTTACCATCCAATAAAGCACTTCTGAAAATGAGCAGAGTTGGGGACACAGTGGAGGAGAATTAGAAAGCAGGCTAGAGGGTGTTAGAAAGACAGATGTTTAGTTTTTGTGGAGCACAGTAAGCCTTGGCAGCTGAAGCATCTTCTGAGTTTTAGTGAATGTAGTTTAAAAAAAGGAAACTATGACATAGAAAGCAAGGAGTATTTGCATAAAACAAACATTGTCAAGAGAAGGACGAAGTGAAATTGTTAGAAATTAGAAATGAGTGAGCAAAAGGAGAATTAAGAGAACAAGAAGTCTAAACAAAGACAAGATCTTGAGTGGAAGATTAGGACAAGCAGCATGCAGCAAAGGAGAAAAGGCAAAGAAAATGAAGGGGGAATTCTGCAGCCTGCCTGTATGCGAGTTTCACAGAAAACAGCTGACAAGTGCATGAACAAAAGAGCTGATGAAAGATGGAGACAGGGAAGGGATGAAATGAGACAACAGAAATAGAGCATGATGGATATGAAAGAGACACAGTGGAGGTGTGAAAAAAGCAGTGATGTGAGGGAGAGTGCATGGTATCACAAAAGAGAAACATGAGAACCAGGGCTGTGCTGCATAAGCAGAGACGGCAAAAAAATAAATAAATAAATAAAAAATTAACCAGATTGTGATAAGACAAGTACAGAGGGAGAGACGGCTTGACGAGGGATTCAGAGGTTCCCTAAAACTTAAATAAAACACTGATGAATAAGAAATGAAGTATAATACATGGGAGTAAAACAGCATGCAGGAGGCAGCATGCACTTTGAAAGGATGTAGATTAAGTGCATAGTGATCTTCTCTCAGCGTTGGCTCTGTCCCAGTCCTTGGAAAACAAAGCTTATGTGGGTAAACAGCAAAGAGATGAAAAACCTGCTGATGTGCTGGTAGGAGTGTGTTAAAGATTCAAAGATGAGGGAAAGGCTGCTTGTTTGTGTGTTTGAGAATAAATTTTGGTTGACATTATCCTCCAAACTACAGAATGTAGCAACTCAAATATCACTCAAAGTGTAATTGCCACTACAACGCATATAATGCTGGTGAGAAGTTTAAATATTCTCATCATCAGCATCAATTTTTAAGTAATCTGGGGATTTTAGAGATACAGTTGAACATTTTTCCTTTTCCAGAATGGAGGGACTATATAATAGAAAACTGCTATGAGCAGAAAAACAAGAATTGTGTGCAAAACGTATCTATGCATACACTATCAGCAATATTTGGTTGAACATCCCTTAGGAAATTGCAGACTGCTGACATTTCATTGCCATCAACAACTTTTGTTCTACCTAGATATTTCACTCCTCTTCCCATCAGAACTCATAAAAAATTAATTAGTTTCCTGGTAAAAATTCGGTTTATAAACCTAGTCGGTTACTCTTCAGAAGAGTGAGAAGTCAGAAGCCATTTTCTAAGATTGGTATTAGCACCCTCCAAAAACTAGCCTTGATGTGTCTTTGAGATCACTGTCCATTTTGTGGCATGCAGTTATGTCAAGGTTTCACTCTTCTGACCAAAACTGTCTCCTCAAATGAAAATAAATGTGTTTGTTTAGGAGGAACTCGGGCTCAAGCCCATCACATCCTAAAAGGTGCTAAATACTTGTATAATTGCCTACATTGAAGTGACATTTACATCAATATTGACTAGGAGGCTGCATGACTGTATATATATATATATATATATATATATA
>NW_015113740.1:248266-248847 GCF_001443285.1 Poecilia latipinna
TGTGACCATCCAACCACACTTTTCTAGTCCGAATGACATCCCAATGTCAGTGCTCTTAGAGTCCTATTGCTGTTGTACATCTCTCAGCATTCAATGATCCACGTATGTAGCATTGAGTCACAGGCTTTCTTGTAATCAATCCAAGCCCTTCTGTGCCCTTCTGTGCCGTGCTCATGTATTTATCCATGTGTCCGCTTATCTTAGCCGCTATGATGCCTGATATGAGCTTCCATGTTGTAGAGAGACAGGTTATTGGCCGATAGTTGGATGGGACTGAACCCTTTGAGGGATCCTTCTGTATTAGGATTATGCGCCCTTCAGTTAACCATTCAGGGTGAGTCCCATTTTGTAGCAGCTTGTTCAGTTGGTACTGGGGCTTTTTCAGGGAGGTTCCTGTGGTCCTCTCGTAGAGAGGTTAGCCACTGTGCATTGCTGTTGTGGGACGCCTCCCTTTCCCATATGCCTTTCCAGTATTTCCCTTTCATTCTCTCTTGTGTATCTCTTTAGGCGGCTGGCCAAGGCTTGGAGTCTTTGTTTGGCAGTTTCGAGTGCTTCAGGTATGGGCATCTGGCTGTACTTCT
>NW_015113740.1:252959-255591 GCF_001443285.1 Poecilia latipinna
TATATATATATATATATATATATATATATATATATATATATAAATATATATATATGTACACCTATAAGGATCCTCAGGAATTAGACTTGTTTTATGTTTCAGCAGCACAGATGGTTGGTTTGACCTGCAGGTTTGTCCTCTTAGGCTTCAGTCTTTTATGTTTATCTCCCCAATGCAGTGTGTTTATGCATTCAGCTCGAGCTCCCTCTGCGCTTATGGGAGCTGCTGCTTAAAAATTGTTCACATCCACAGACAAAGTCTCCAGTTATTGTGAAAAACACTGAATATTGGCTCTGTTTGCATCATATAGTAAATGTGCAGTGGGGGAAAGGATTATCAGCCTCGAGAGTATGGCAGATGTTTTCACTCTGTGAAGTTGTTATTATTATAGCAAATAGTCTTCATAGAGACACGTAATGAGGCAGCGACTACCACAGAGGTGGCTCTTGCACGTCTTTTTTGACAGATTTTATCAGCACGATAACACACCAACTGAACAATACATAAAAAAAATAAAAAATAAAAAAAAAAACAATGTGTGGCTAGGATTAGACTGAAGACCTGGCTTAAATAAAGTCTTTGTCCAAATAACCAGGATGGTTCTAGAAGTTTTGCATTAATAAATGCAAATCATCTGTTGAAAACTGATTTTGTGTTTACCTTTGGTATGTTTCTTTGGCTTTCTCTGGAATTTTACAAATTGGTTCTTTAGGGTCACTCTGGGTTTCTCTGAGGGCTCAAAAACATGCACATTAGGTTAATTGGTCCATCTAGCAGATGCCTTTTGGTGTGATCGTGTGTGCATGGCTATTTGCTTTGTGTCTTTCTATGTTGCCACGTGATGAGATGGCATCCATTTCAGGGTATGCCTCACAATCTGACTGAGGCTAATAGGGAAAACAAAATGGAAAGGTGAACTTTTAGAAAAAAAAGAGGGGTTTTCATTGAGTTTGTTAAACTGTCTTGGCTCCCACTTCACAGTTTGCAGTAATGCAGGAGGTTGGAGTGTTTCATCAAGAAAAAAAAATCAGAAAAGAGTCAAACGTTTTAAATGTTTCCACTTCCTCCTAAAGCACTAGAGACACACATCCCTCCCCACTAAAAGAGCCTTGAAATGAGCAAAATTGTGTTTGCAGGACTATGTAATAGTAAGAACATGACAAGTGTCAAAAGTGACACTACAGAAAGATGAGAGCAGGAGCTGCTTTCACCCCCAGGAGAGGCATCCCAGCTGAAGAAAAGAGATAAACACTGTATGTTTTATACCGCATGTGTGTGTGTGTGTTGAAAAAAGTCTGCGTTTGAGACATCCTCTAGTGCACTGAGAGAGCTATGTCTTTGTTACTCTGACAATGCTGCCCTGACACATTTGAAAAAGACTCCCCCCCCCTCCTCTGTCAAACACTTTTATCTTTCCTTCTCTAACTGTCAGCGTTTCGTCCCCCTCCTCTCTGATTCTTTATTTGTACATCTCAGCATTTCTTCTGCTGCCCCCAAACCCCCAATCTCCGAGTTGTCTTCATTAGTTTTCTCTTCTGGTTTCATTTCATAGTCAACTCTTTGTTGAGTCTTAGTTTTTTTTTTCTTCTTTTTTTTTGGTATCTTGGAAGCACAGAGTGAGGAAGAGTTAGATGCAAACGTGGGGAGAAAAGCAAAGAATATGCAGTGTGGAGAATAGAGGATTGGGTGATAGGGGACACTGACATGAGAAAAGGCGTTTTTAGAGTGCTATCAGAATAATGAAATGATAGGCAGAAACCTGGAAGCTAAAAGAGAAAAATGGTTAAAAAGAGGAATAGAAAACAGCAGAAGGATGAAGTTATGTGCCACTGCAGTGCCTGCAGCAGGATAAGTGATCCCTGCGGTAGATAGAAGGTCAGACACACACTTGACAGTCAGATCGCAGCTTAACCCTGCATCATAACTACACACATGCAGGCAACGCTGCACTTGGGCACATGCTCCCTGACACAAACGTATACAAATGCACACTCACAGACACATCCAGATGATGCAAGGCAGACGGACTGGGAGCAGGATGGCTGTCAAAACAACAGCATCTGCTCAGCATCACACACAACGCTCCGAGCAAACACACACAAGCATATATCCAGCAAACAGCGCCCAAGCAGTCCTTGGAGGGATCAACTCTGATTTTTGATAAACTAGTGCAAGCCCAGCTGGGGCCTGGCAAACACACTCAAACTCACACACTTTAAAAGTGCAAGGTGCACATAGCTCTACACATTTCACACTGATCTTTTCCTGTTTTAAATGTAATCGTTACTGTTATTTTTAAACAGAGAACTGCAAGTGTCGGTTTACGGAAACCTTTTGGTTTTTATTTTATTATTTTGTAGTGTTGTGCAGAAATATTTCAGCCCCTTTGCCCTTTTTACATTTTGCTAAGTCCCTACCACAGACATCAGTGCATTTTGTTGGACGTTTATGTGATGGAGCATCACAAATGATGGCTTATTTGTGGACAGGGAGGAAAAGAATACATGGTTTTCTGTCCGTTTATGAAAATAAAAATCATAGAATTTTAGTGTGCATGTGTACTTAGTCCATGTGTACATTGCCCAATACGAATGCAATTTCCAGCATCTAGAGACTGATTTTTTTTTTTTTT
>NW_015113740.1:261334-286627 GCF_001443285.1 Poecilia latipinna
CTGAACTGACCTGATCTCTCAGTTGTTCTCCTCGCTCTTCGTGATGCTCTCATGTCATAAAGACAGTCGCAGATAAGGCAAGCCCTTGTGTTAATGTTGGGTCCAAGCTTCTGAAATGGTCTCTGTTTGTTTTCAGTATAAGTTAACATTGATTTAAGATCAATAAACACTCTCTAACATGATTTAAGACTAGGACTTTTTAGCCAAAAAGTCTCAGCTTCACCTTCCAGTTCTGGCCGGTGTAGCATCAGTGTAGTTTACTGAGTTTGCTCAGTAAGCAAGGACTTTCTTTTAATTTAGTGGGGTAAAAATGCTACACTGTATTCTTTCAACTGAAATAGGTCATCTAAAGGGTCCCAAAACCTTTAGAAATAACTGCATGTTGTAAAGGCAACATCTGTTTGCCTGCTTGAGTGTAAATCAGGGCTAATTGATTGTCCTCGTCAGCCCTGCTGTTCAGACTGCAGTAGCTGTCAACAGGGGCCGAGTGTTTCTCTAACCAGCTGCGTGAACATACACACCTTCACAGCCTCCTAAGCTCATACACTGTTATGTCAACTCCTAATGTGAGGATAGGCTCAGTAAAATTTAGCTACGAACCTTCATGGTAGCACATATTCACGCCTACAAAAGGTCGGCAAAATGCAGGTGGCATGATCTTGTCCCAAGTGGTTTCCATGACATTTGCCAGTTTGACAGATGTTGAAGATTTCTGAAGAGAATCCCCCTGCTTTGATTGATATGTATTTATACCACAGCCACACTTTAGGCCTGAGTAATAGAAAAAAATAAAATAAAAACACTATCTGGATTATTTTGCGAAAACAGTCGGTAACACTTGTTAGTGTAGAATAATGCAAAGGCAACAGTCTTGATCAAGCTTAACCGCAAAGACATATTTGTTCACACAGGGAGGATGTAGTCGATGAGGTTTCAGCAAAGGCACTACGCCGTGGGAGGCGACAAAGGGAAAAGATTCTCTCATCCCTCATTCTTTCCTTCTTTCTCTCCGGCCCTTCCTTCAACCTCAACTCTCTTCCCACACCCACACCCACACCCACAGACTTCCCCCTCTTTGCTTTCTTCCTTGCAATGATGGATTTCTGCCCTATCCATCATTCTGTGCTTCCTTTTCTCTCTTTCTCCTCCTATTTTCTGCATGTCTTCTTCTCTTTATTTGGCTATTTGTCTTCCAATTTCTTCCCTTTTTTATGGTAATGCTTTTATGTTTGCTCATGTTACAACATGCACAGTGGGTATCAAAAGTATTCACATCCCTTGTGTTTAATGTAAAGTTTTCATAATACAAATAGACCATAATACAGGCTTGTAATGACTTTCCTGCAAATCTTGTGTGTGGTAATGTGCATAGTTTGTAACTGAAAAAAAATATTTAAGAAGAAAATATTAGAAAGATTCTTTTAAGTGTGTTGACTTGAATGTAGGGTGCTCCTTAAATGTCTCAGACAATGGAAACTTGGAAGAGGAGTTGAAGGAATCATCATTTGAGGAAAAACCCCTGCATGAGGTAGATAAATGCAAAAACCTGGCATTTTAAGTACAAATTAACTGTAGCTTTGCATATCATCCAGAATATCCTTTTAACCAACTTGTTGTTTCTGCTGAGTTGTTTTCTTTTTTTCAGGAGTTTCATGTGCAAAACATGATGCATTGCAGTGCTAGTGTTTTTTTTATCTATTTATTTTTTACATAAATTGCACAGCATGTAGGGTTTGCTGCTAAAACTTTGTAGATTATGTTTGAAGTTACTGCCATAATGTACAGGATGCTGTAGCTAACTGGCTAGCTACAACATATTCCAGTTCAGGGAAGAGAGTTGACCTTAAAACAATCTATAATCCATATTGATTACGCATTCCAGCACAGTCTCTTTGGTTTGCACAGAGATGCATTCTGCTAATTGTGTGTGGAGGAAACAATATTTTGTGTGCGTATGTGGCGTGTGTGAGACGTGTGTGCACTGCTTCTGCATTCGTGTGACCAGGCTGCCAGAGTCGTTCAAACGCAGTGTCTCCACTGACCTGTCCTCAGTGCTGACTCAGCCAAAGCTGCTCTTTCCTGCATTATTCAGCAAGCTCAGCCAAGGTGTTAAACAGGAGAGCATCAGAGCAGAGGATGGGTGCCTGCTAAGTGGACTGCCAGAAGATAAGGAGCATGGAGACATGTTAGTTTTGTGCACTGCAAAGGTTGGGGAAAGGTGGACATTTTTAGATGAATTACATTTCAGCTTTGTTTTTAGAAACATTCAAATGGATAGCAAATTATATTTTATTATCACTATTTATTTATTTTTTATTTTAGTGAACTCAAATCATAACAGATCTAACATGGTATGACAGAGTATTCATCAAGCTGTTAAAAAAAGGGCCCTTGTAGTTCAACCCCTAACCTACAAATATTTTTATACTAGGTTTCCATGCGTTTTTCCAGTCTTGCAGATCAACAGCACAATTAAAGTGTAACTAACTCTCTTGTGAAAGTATCACCCCACCTCTGACCAATTTTGAAAAATTACAGCAAAGTGGGTGGAGCAAAGAGACAGTGAGTTTGGGGATGAGCAAACTTAGCGACTTTTCAAACCCCTCTTAACAATTTTTTATCAAAAAACCAAAAAGTGACGAATTTAGCGACTTTTTTTTTCTGTGTTGTTTGAGATTTGTATGACAACCACACTCTGCAGCTCAGCTGCAGCCCTGCTCAGTCCTGAGCAAGCAGCTAATGCTGCCATAAGCCACTCCTGCTAAACTGGCGCCAATAATAAGAGCAGAAGAGACCCATTCCCCTGTGCATACATTGCCAACACTTTAAACATGTTACAAATGCTAACAGTTAAATAAAGCTAGACAATTCATAGGAGCAAGGGAAAAAATGTTGTGTAAGATCAACATTTTTTAGCTTAACAGCTTCAAGTTTCCATTGTCTGAGACATTTAAAGAGCACTTTACATTCAAGCTCCACCTCGGAGCTGCAGTTTTCAAGCTTTCAAGCTTCCGCCTCACAGAGCACCTCTCCCCTGCGACGACCTCCCTCAGCTCCTTCAGACTAGCCAGCAGCAATTAGCAAAACACCTGGTGAAACTGTCATTGTATGAGCCACTTCTCAGTGCGACCCTGGTAAAAACGTTGTTAGAGGGTTAATAGAGGAGGGATGTTGTAATGATTTATTGAAGGCCGAGTTTTAGAAAGAAAGCTTAGCCAGTAAATTATGAAGTCAAATTTATTTTAAGTCGTATTTCATAACATTTTTATTACAACTGAAGTCAACATAGTTACTCGACTGTGCTACAAAGTGGCACTTTGTGCCTGGAAAATGTATAAGACATCCCCTTTCAGCCACTGTTATGTTCTGAAGAACATTGCGCTCCCTAATCATTCCTTAGTCTCAGGTTGTGTTCTAATCAAGGGAAGGAAAAAAAATTATCTGACCTACTTGTACCTTAGTCACAGTTTGAGCAAAATGAAGACAGGGCAGTAATTCATTAGCAGACTCCTGTCAAACCTGAACAGGACGAAGCTGGTCCAGCCAATGGACAGATGTTTCTACCACAATATATTCAGCAACACTAAAGCATTTTATACAACGGCTGACTTTGTGTTCAGTATGTTTCTTCATTAAAATGCTGTGCTTAGAGGCTATCTGAAATTATCTAAAAATATACCCTTTTTGATCTTTATAACCACCCTTTTTAGCAGAGAACAGACCATCCCCCTCTTTTCTGCCCATTAGGCTAATTTGCCCTCTCAGAAGGTGTTGAGTCACAGATGTCTAAGAGGCCCTTGTGGAAGTTAAGTGGATGCTAATGCTAATCAACGGGCCCAAAAGGACCATTGAAACCTGCTGGCAAATATGTAGGAACCAGCAAAAAAAGATGCTGCAGTGGAGAATATTGTAAATGCATTGTGACTTGCTGATAGGTATCTTGCGGTGCTCTGCATTATTTGACAAAAATGCAAAATAAGAAATGAAGTTGTACACATGGCAACAAAACACTGGAGACACTGAGCCAAATATAGATGGTATTTCGAGGACGGACCTGCAACAGTTAATGCCGTGCCTTCTTTATGAGTCAACCTTAGACATGCTCTTTGGTGTAGCCTTCACAGCATTTGAAGCGTCGAGGCCCCTTGGGGTCTGACTTGTTCTTTCCCTTGTCTTGACTCCTTTCATTTTTCTATGCTACATGCATTTTCATGTTTCTTTTTTCTTCATCTTTGTCCTTCTCTATCTCATTCAATCACCTTCTCCTCTTGTGTTTTTTTTTTTTTTTTTTTTTTTTTTGTCTCCAGTAGGTGACTGCCCTTCATCTTTACTCTATTCTGGTCTTGTTTATCATCCCCAATCAACTTTTTTTTTGTTGTTGTAATTCTGACTCCGTTTAGGCTGATGTTTCCGTCCTGTGAGGATGTCTGCTCTGTCATATGTGGTTCTTATGCTGAGCAAACATGGCTCTGGTCATGCCCACATTTGTTTGTCTAACCTCGCCTGCCGGTGTCACAGGGCAATGCCTTTGTTTTGGCTTCAAAGGTATATTCACACTTTCTCACACAAATTCACACACGCAGCTGCTCTTGGACAAAAATCTTTTAAATCTTTGTACAGAAGTATGCGGTCACAACGAAGCCTTTTCGCATGCTGATGCTGTCACGCTGAAAACATCCACCCACACAGATGCACACGGATGGTGTTGCCCCCTTCATAAGCAGAGACTGCAGAGACAAACACCCCACAGTGTTTCTGACTGAATCAAAATTGTCCTCAGGCAGGGGGTCTCTGAGGACAACGGTTCAGCTTTAACTTTATTTTTGCAAAGACTGAGGAAACGACAGCTAAACTAAGGAAAAGATAATAGTGATAGTACAAATAGGAAAGTGATTGATGTACAATTATGGAAATCATACATAAGTTTATTAATTGTAGGAACAATACTCATTCAACAGTCTGAAGGTTGAGCAGAATGCACTGTTGTACATTTTTACTAAACAAGCCATGTTGTTCCTTTTATGTAAGAACAATCAGAAGTGAATGCTTCTTGTGAGATAGCCTGAGAATTACAACAGTTGGAGGTCATATCAGGTTGAGCTTTATTCACCAAGTCTGTGCACTTGGTGAATAATTAATTTGCCCTCATTGAAGACGTTTGAAATATAATAAAAATTTGTTTTTGTAAATGTGTGTATAAATGCAGTGTTTTTTTTTTTTTTTCCAAAAAAGAAACACAAGGTTAAATTAGCTCAGATATGAGCTGTTTTAATCTTACTCACCAAGGATATGGTCTGAGATAGAGAAACTGTCTCCATGGCGGATGTTTTTTGGACACAATTTGTGTCCAGAATATGTGGGGTTTTCAGACAGTTTAGCTGGCTTTTTAAATTTTTTTCCCTGACTCTAGACATGTTAAAGTCTTGGATGGAGTGAAGGTCAGCCTCAGTGTTCTTCTCTGCAAACTTAATTGTTTGTTGTAGTTTTCTGGATGAGCTAAGCAATAGTTATGAGCAAAAACAGAGCAGACTGAATGATGGTAATGTAGAAGATGATCAGCAGCTCATGTGAAAGGTTTTACTTTTTGAGTTCCTGGAGAAAATGTTCTGTCTCTTGCTGAGCCTTCTTCCAAATGGTGTTTGTGTGAGGGCCAGATTAGGCCTCCAGAAAGGGTGGTAAGTGTTGTTGGATACAGTGAGGGGCGGAAATTTTGCTGAGTTCTCTGCAGAAGTCCACCTTAATCTCCACTGTCAAGGGCAGCAGGCCCCATGATAATGTGTTTCCTGGGGACCAGGGATGAGCCCAAGGGAACTTCACGCAGCTTCAGAGACTTGTCGAACATCTGGGTGATGACAGGGGCCAGTTGGTCAGTGGATGTTCTCGGGTATGAAAGAAAATACTTCTTTCTGGAACTTTCTCAGTCCTCTGACCCTAAATAAAGCATATTTAAATCTTCAGTGATTGTAAGTCTAGAGAGGAGGTCAGAGGAGAAGAGGATGGAGGATGCACGGGGAGCTTTCGGGTCAGGGTGTGATGCAGACGAGTTGGTGGGAAGTGTCAACGGCTACTTTTCACTCCTGCAGTGGAAGCTTTTAAGGCCGCCTGCAGGTGGAGGATTTTGCTGAGGTTGGGGGAATGAGCTCCTATAATTAGTGATATTTTTGGACATTTCCGAACTGAAGTTGGGTCTTCTACTGCAAAACTGTGCTTTGCTGTCAGCAAAAGCCCTGATGGTGTTTGCTGCTCCATGGCAGGGCTGATGTTGGACATGCCTCCCATATTCATATGGAAATTCACAGATTTCTTTAAAATTCACTTACAGATTGTTGGGAAGCATGTTAAAGTCGCAATCCAAACACTTTCAACATAATTGCAACACCTACACTACACATTTACAACATTTAGCATCTTCGCCTTAAGAATGATATACAAAGTTCACTATAGGCCAATAATCTGAATAAGAAATAAGTGTTGAACAACATATGGCATGCTTTGTTTTAATGTAGTAATTAAAGTACTTTGAAATATGAATGCAGAGTACTCTTAAACCTTAATGCAGGAGGGTCAGAAATGACGTGGTTAGGTTGTTTCTTTGCTTTATTTTTTTAACAATAAAGGCTATCTGATACCTTCAGGGTTTTTTTTTTACCTCAGTTGTGTGTATTTGTTTTATGTGAAAGAGTTAGTGAAGCCTTAGTGAAAGGTTAGCACTAGCCAGAGCTAATTTTATCCAGTTCAATCCATTCAGCTGAGCACCGACTTAAAACACACCTCATTAGGCACTTCTAGACTCTTACTTTAAATTGTGCACTATCTCAGGTGATTAGCTCAAATAAAAACAAATATATAATAATTTAGTAAAATGTTACAGTAGCAACACACAGTTCTTAGTACATTTTCTGTTGTGGAAAAGTAAAACTATGACATTTGAGCAATGGCTTGGACTCTATGGAAGAATGTTAACACTAAATTATTATGTCCCTTGGCACTCACCCATTTGTCAGGAATGACAGGAAAGGAAATGGACCATGCAGCACTGCTTTCAGTAGAGATCACTTCTAACCTGGTCAGGCCTCTATTCTTCTCTGCTAAGTCAAATGGGTATTTTTAATGGTTTTAAACAAATGACAGATGTTGCTAACGCACTTTTAAAGAATAAATATTTAATATTGTGTCACTTTGGATAAAGTCACTGTTCCTACTCTTCCACTTAATATTACATCAACCTGTTGCCTTCACCTGTCCTAATTCTTTCTCTGTTTTGTTTCTGTCCGTCCTCGCAGCTGAGAGACATGAACTTTGTGTAAAGTGTGTTCAAAATACACAGCAATTAACTACATAAAACATGACACTTTAAATTAGATTATATTTAGATTACACACTTCATCTGGTCAGACTTATCACAACAGTGAAGTATCTTGCAGTGTTAAATTGAGCCACGACATTTAAACTCAAGTTTATCACTTCAAATACCAACATTTTATGTGTTTTATGATTCATCATATAGTTAAAGAAGTGATTACAGAAGAACCACAAATAAACACCTTTATTTTTGTGTCATGATAGTAAATACAGCACAAAGTTGCAGGACAACAGGGACTTGTCACTTTTCTCATAGTAACTTATGCCGACCTGTGTAACTTACAACCATTGTCTGTCAACCACTTTGAAAAGCTTTTTTATTATCATTTCCTATGATATATCTATCATTTCCCTGTTGTGTTTTTGTGCCCATGAGAGCCTTCTTTTCTGCTTCTCCATCTCTAGCTCTGTCATCTAATGACAACACGATTCAAATGAAAAAAAATTGCACCACGGTGTGTTCTCAGAGGGCTGCGCACTGGATTGTGTTTGTGTGTGTATGTGAGGAAATGACAGGAGGGGAAGGAGCAGGGAGGCACCTAATCCATGCTGTGTCTCTGATATTGATCATATCATTTACACACGCACAAACAGCTCTTAAATACAGAAAATGCTGACTGGAAATAATCTTTCCTCCATTACTTTAGTGCAGTGGTTCTTAACCTTTTTTGAGGTACCCAACCCCCCCGTTTCATCTGCCCATTCCCCGACCCCCCCCCCCCCGACACAGAAAATAATTTGCAGTATTCTGATTTATTAATGTTATTATATTAGTTGTATTACATCCCCCACGCCACTCGAGGCAGTACCAACCCTGAAAAGATGTGACTAAGGAGCAGATTGAGACTATAGAATTTGGTAAAAACGTTGAGCTTTACTGAAGTTCAAATCCATGCTGAGAGAGGAACTCCTTCCCGCAGCGCTGATTGGCTAAGCAATGTAACGTGATCCTCTGGAGCAAGTGATGGCAAAACGGGGCGTCATCACGACTTTACACAGTGTGTCTTTACCTCCGTGGCAGACGCTCTGCCGAACCCCTGAGACCGACTCATCGAACCCCTGGGGTTCGATCAAACCCAGGTTAAGAACCACTGCTTTAGTGCCTCCTACTATTCATCACCCCTATGCTCACATTACCCTATTTATAATGTGTGTCAGTATGTCATCCGTGAATATTGTGTGAAAGAAGATGTCTCATTAGTTATAATCAACTATCATCAATTTAGCCTATTTAATAACTTTATACGTTTGCTATGCTATCAAGCTGCCACTAGCCTACTGCGTTCATCGTTCTGGTGTTTCTGCGTGTGTTGTCTCTTGCATGTGTGCTTGCATATTGATAATTAGTTTTACTTGTAATTCAAAAATATATTATGTTTTCTCAACCAATATATAATGGCTGCAAGATATACAGCTGAAATGGTCCTACACACACACGCACACACAAAATAGATAGATATTTTTCCTTTGCTGTTGTGCAAGTTTTCTTCCAGCTTTCAGAATGTCTCAAGTGTTTTATCCATCCATCCATTTTCTTTACACCCTTGTCCTTAGTGGGGTTGGGAGGGGTGCCCATCTCCAGCTAACGTTCTGGGCGAGAGGTGGGGTTCACCCTGGACAGGTCACCAGTCTGTCACAGGACAACACAGAGACACACAACCATGCATACACTCACACCTAGGGGCAATTTGGAGAGGCCGATCAACCTGATAGTCATGTTTTTGGACTGCGGGAGGAAACCGGAGTACCCGGAGAAAACCCACACATGCACAGGGAGAACATGCAAACTCCATGCAGAAAGACCAGGGCTGGGAATCAAACCCAGAACCTTCTTGCTGCACGGCAACAGCTCTACCAACTGCACCACTGTGCAGCCTTCAAGTGTTTTAGCAATGTTAAATATGTTAAATGTAGAATTATTTATATAAACCTTGAAATCATTAAGTGAACTCAATTAAAATACAAAATACATTAGAAATGAATGACCGAAACCAAAATGACAAAAGTAACCCCGAAACATATTGATTCTAAAACGTGTAGGGTCCTGTCACTCAGGCATAAGGGTTAAGCAAACTATTGAGGAAAATGCAGTGAAAATGGAGCAGGATGGAGACACTGAAGAACCAAAGGAAAAGCAGTTGCAAGTACATTTGGGGCGATAGTTGATGCTGACCAAAGCTGACACCCCTCGGTATGCAAGAGCTCCACTCCTGAACTGTGTGCATGTCTGTGTGTTTTTTTCTTCCTTTCTACATGCCTCTTGTGAGCGTGACAGAAAAAAATGCGAGGAAATTTAAAGCTGATTTGTCATGAGAGAGTGGCAAAACAGTGGAGCTCTGATAAGCAGCACAGCGATGCATACAGGCACACACACTTGATATGCATTCACACATGCATTGAGCCAACATTTAGCCAGATGGAAAGGGCTTTGGTTGTTTCTCATGGGTGGAAATACGCAGAGGGAGGAAGTAAAGACTCTCACATCTACAGCCAATGCACATTTACAACACGGCGCACATATAACGCTGAACAGATGCTAATAGGGGTGTAACGATGCTTAAAAGTCACGAGACGAGACAAGGCACTACTTTCAGTTCACGAGAACAAGACGGGAGAAGATTTTAAAATAACTTTCTGTATTCTGCTTTTATTGATTTTTGTCAAACTCACAAGCTGGCTTTCTTTTTCTGATTTATTTTTATATTGTAAGACCTTCAGTATAGCAGTCCTTCAGCTATGCACAGTCTGGAGGACAACTGTTTCCATTTCCAAGTTGCTACTGATATGATGTGCTGTGATTGTGATGTTGCTCATTGTAGCCCAGTAACTTTGCCATTGGTTGTTATAGCTAACTCAGTGACATCAATCCTGTGCGGCGGAATGGGGCAAAACTATTTTGGAAAGCTTGTGAACCCCCAGCACTTTGACATGAGTCATACAGTTTACAAGTTAATTTTCCCAAATAGTAAGGAAATCTATGTGAAAAATTGTCAAATGGTAATAAATGGTAATAGCAACTTGGGCTCCATTTGTCATTGAAACTGAAATAGCTTTCTGATTTAGGCGTGTAATAGATCTTGTCATACAATATCTTGCAATATTGACATGTTGCAATATTTCTTGATGAGGTGACTTCTATCTCACTAGCCATTTGTGATCATCATGGCTTCGGAAATTGATTCTTTGACCCAACTACACTGAAATGATTTGTAAGAACATTGAATATTGCCCCGCTAAAACAACAGATGACTGGATGTATATGCTGTGATTGTGAGGTACGTCACATCACAGCGTTCTGAACAGAAACTGAGAAATGTTAAATGTTATGCTGCAGATAAGCACAATTGAAGCAGTGGTGCCCAAAGTCGGTCCTCGAGGGCCGGCATCCTGCACGTTTTAGTTGTCTCCCTGGTGGTAGTAACGACCTTTTCATCATATCAGTGTTCCTCTTAGGCCTTCTAATGAGCCATCATTTGATGCAGGTGCGTTAAACCAGGGAGAGAACTATAACATGCAGGATGCCGGCCCTCGAGGACCGACTTTGGGCACCGCTGGTACAGAGATAAAAAGAAATCAGGAAAAAAACAATAGTTTGTGGAGTTTGTTGCAAAAGTTCTAAAAATGCAGAATATAGGCTCTCTTGTAGCATAAATTTGGTCTTTGAAGATATATGTTGTTTTATTTACTTCAAATGTTTTTCACTGTTTTTACCTGTTTCACCTGCATGAATATCACGAAGAAGGCAAACATCAAGATTCCACCATTTACCTATGGCGTTATTCACAATTGAAAGAGGGGATTTTAAAAGCACTGCTGGCTTGTTTTGTGGTTCAGAAAAGTTTAGTTTAAGAAGATGAAAGACAGACTGGATATGCTAGAAGATGAGAGACAGAAGAAATTGGGTTGCCTTGTTTTAGGCATTATCCGGTGGGAGTTTGTTCCTGAGTGGAAACGTATCAACTGTCAGTCAAGAAATAAAAACGTGTTTGGTCTGCACAGAACAGACACTTTTATTAAAAATGGCTGATGTTTAATACTGGGTAAATGTTTGCATCACTGTATGACTTCAGCAAGTTCAAGTCGTGCGTATATCAACTAAATCAGAGACTTAAGAGATTAATGTCCTTTGTTACCAACTCCTTCAGTGTGACCTGCTGTACTCTCCAGCGTGAGAGCTATTTTTCAGCCTCTGATGCACCATGTTGCTGGGTGATTAGAGTGTGATTGGCACTTGGATCAGAAATAGATCTTGAAGCCACAGAGAACATCACACCCTGGCACTGGAGGTGGGAGAGCCAAGTTTAATTAGTGAGAAAATACCCACGTAAAACCAACCTGACAAGCCTACATGCAAATCTGCACAAAGTATCATGAACTTTTCTCCTGAAACCTGGTACATCTTCCATCTGCCCACCACACATGCAGATTTACCACACAGTCACGCATCATCATTGTCACAGTTACTTAAGTGTCAGATCAGGAGTCTTAAAGTCTAATTGCTGAAGTCAGATAATGCATGTGAAAGAAAAACAAGAGAGAGTCGGTGTGTTTATATGTATTTAAGGTGTGAGTCAGACTCTAAGGAATAGAACATTGCCAGATTTTCTGCAGCAGCAAACAAATTAACCTTTAGATAAGTTTTGAAGATATTAACTTTGTTTAGTTGAAGAACTGCGGTGTGTTCAAGTGTGCTTTAACGCAACTGATTTTCAAGTGTAGTTGCTCTACAAAATCTTAAGTACCTGTCTTTTATTACATTTTGTCCTGCTGCAAATATAAATTGCACGTTTTTGAGATTGCATATGATAGAAAAACACAAAGTGGTGCAGAATTATGACGAGGGAGAAAAATAAAATGTTCTTTTTTTTTTTCAAACAGATCAACTGTATTTCTTTATGTTGTTGTTATTTAATTTCAACTAGCGCACCCTCACAATGAAACACGACGGTGGCAGCATGATGCTATGGGGATGATTTTGTCTTCAGCATGAAGTGGGAGAGGTTAATTAGAGGTCATGGGAACATGGATGGAGTTAAAGTTTAACTAACACCGCAGTGGAGGGGCACGGCCGAGTGAGGGGATGAGCAAAAGAAGCACTTCTGCTTACTTATAAACTTTGTCACTATATTTAGAAACTTTACCAACAAGTGATAAATGAATCTTCTTTTTCCTGTGTTGATAAGAGACTTATCACACAGAAACATAAAGATGAAACATAAAGATAGAACCCTAAACAGCCTATTTAGACGGTTTATCAGCAAAAAATTGATTTGGAGGTTAGTTACACTTTAAATGCTGGATGGTTAAGGAAAAAAACCAACTAAAGTGAAAAGAGACTCTCCTTCAAGCAGGACAACAACTTGAAACACACATCCAGAGGTAGAAAGGAATGGTTTAAATCAAAGTATATTAATATGCTAGAAGGACCTTGTCAAAGTCCGGACGCAAATCCATTTAAAAATTTGTGAAAAGAATTAAAAATCCATCTTCAAATATTATTATCTAATGTGACTGAGCTTGAATTTGTCTGCAAGGAAAAATTATGGCGTCACATTCCTGCCAAAAACCTTAAGGAGCGCATTAAGCAATCACGATACTAATCAAGAGAGCACATAGCTCTTATCGTGGCCACATTTATTAACCGAGAACACATAGGTCTGGCCAAGTCCAGTCCTGGCTGTCACCGCATTTGAGCGGAAAATCCAGCCACTCAGATAAATCAGAAGAATCACTGCCCCCAAATGACAAATACGGCCACTAAACAGAGAGTGCAATTTTCTGGCTAGAGTGAACAGATGGTTGGAGGGAACATATTTTACTGCTTGATGAGCTGTGTTCAATGACCCACGAATTAAGAGAAATCAGGTCTTGATCACAACTATGTGCTTTCTTGATTAATATATCCACTGTTGTAATTGTTTATGTCCAAAATAGATGAGACCATTCCTTATTTTCATTCATAATATGATTAAAAGATAAAGTATTAGCATCTGGAAAAATGACAAGAAATTAAAAAAATAAAATATATCTGGTAGCTTGAATAGTGGCGTGGTTTTACTCTAAGCTGGAACTAAATAGTTTTTAATAAAGTATTTTCCATTAAAACCAACAAAGGCAGTCTGAAAAAAAAAATTTGGGAATATAAAATAATATATACTTTCATTTCTCATTTATCTAGGGGTCAATAATACGACTTTGTAGCAACAGCCAAAAGGTGCCGTATAAATATCTTTGCACAGTTTCTTCTCTTGAACTCTTTGTCTTCTTTTTGATATGATCATAAATAAATTCATACCACTGATGGTTAAAGTCACAAGGAACACCCAGAGGAACTGCAGCTGTAGTTTTATAAGGATTACATTTTTACCTTTTATTATGCTAACAATTGTGATATTACTGACAATAGTGGCTGCAGTTGATGCGCCTCACTCTTTTCTTTGTCTCACTCTTGAGGAGGCTTTGAGTCTTGGACAATGCCACCTATAACAGAGGTGATCATAGAGAGAAGTGAGAGTACCCAACTGGCCAATATGACAATAGTACGCAGAAAGTGAATGCATTACATTTAGATAGTACCAAAAATGTTGTGGCCTACAAATATAGCTCCCAAGCAATCCATTATGATATATATTTTTTTTTAATTTGTACACATGCACTGATTTCTTGATTGAAGTTCTATATGTTGTGCAGCTCTAGCTTATGACCCAAACAACACCCAAGCAGTCCTGGCATGACACAGATTATGTGGAGCATAAAATAACCTTTCTGCTTGCAACAGCAACATGTGTGTTAACCAAAATGACTTTTGTAAGCTGTGCTGAATTCCCTTTAGACATTAGTGAGTGAAATTCTCTGATACATAAGCACTTTCATGACTGAGGGGAGCCTCACATTGAAGCGTCTGATCAACAGAGTGTAAAATTTCCTTTACAAACAAATTCATCTTCATCACGCATGCCCACATACACTGACACGTCCACCAAAGCACACAGCTGTATAACTGTAGTATGACATGTTGTTTCTCGCACCAACTGCAACTTTAGGTGCTTATAATTTGGATGAACGTGTCAGAGAATCAGAGTATAATCAGAATAGCTACGATGAGAAGAAAAATACACTAAGAGAGGAAATTGAGTGGTGGGACAGGAGTAAAATTTAGGCAAAGTTTGCAGCAAAGCGGTAGATGAGAAGGCGGAAGCTTCATCATCATCTCTCAGGGGTGCTTGCTGCGGCACCTTGATTACGGATTCAGCTCTCTTGCAGAAAAAAACCCACACAGCAGTCAGAAAATATCGCCCTGTCAGCCCAGTTCAGCACAAATCCTGACCTTCTGACAGACAGTGTGTGTGTTTGCGTGTTTGGGAGGGTGCATGTGAGAGTTTTTGGGTAATTATAAGAACACAGTTTTGTGGGCAATTGATTTTTAGAAGAGTGAAGTATATTTGTATCAGAAAACACATGACAGATAATCTTCTTAAAGCTCCCAATAAGTCTCTTAGCAAGGACACACTGTTCATTGAGGTTAATTTAAAACTTATTTTCTGGTTTCTGTAGAAGATTAGCATACAGAGAGTAAGTGTAATGTTTAAGTACTGAAATCACAGCCATTATTGTTTTTATGTATCACGTATTCTTTGTCGCTACATTTATTTATTTTTTTGCATGTTTTAGTTTTCTCTGCTGATGTTTGCCGACATCCAATATTTCGTTTCTGTGTTTGTAAAATGGATGAACTTACCAGTTGTAACCACTAACAGACAGCAATCGCCCTGCCACAGACTTGTACCACAAGGACGAAAACATCACAGTGACTCCAGCGGGTGGCGTCATCTTCAGCCCAAACTACCCCAAAGCTTATCCCCGCAACCTGCGTCTGTCATGGAAACTGCTAGCGCCACCTGGGAACCTCATCCACCTTCAGTTTGATGAACAGTTCCACCTGGAGGAGCCTGCGAATGGAAAGTGCAGGTAAAACACAAGATTAAAGAAGATAGAGAGAACAGACGGAGATGGCGGGGATGGAATTCAGATTATATGATTACGGCAGATAATATGGAAAGACAAAGAGTAAGACATAATGTACCCTTAGAGAGACAAAAGGAGAGAAAGGCAAAGGAAGATTGAGATACTGAGGACAAACAGGAGGGAGCACCGGTGCATAACGGGCATGTGTAATGGAGAAAAGTTGTCTGAAAGACGAAAGTGATTAAAAAGTTTGAGGCTGAGTAATGGAGAGAGTGGCTTAAAGTAACACATCAAGGACAAGTAAAAATCTACTCTGCATAAAATGTCAATCTAAAAGTTGAAGCTCTTTCCACGTTTGGATTATTTCCCTGTGTGATTGTAATACCACTCCAATGAACGTTCTTCATTGATAGGATGTGACAAATGTTTAGAGGGAAATTTTCCTATTTTTGGCAAAACCTTAAAGAGTTTGATGGTTGAACAAAAACATGTTTAATCCCAAAATGTAACTCAGCTGTCAGTGTAAGCGCCATAACGAAAGACAATCATCCAGTCATAGTAAGAGAGGAGAAGAAAACATCTAAGGCTCAGAAAAGGAGAAAAACTGTGTTGCTGAGTACTTTGGATTTTGATTTAACATTAGATATAACTACGGTGTACATAAAAGCGAGTGAGTTTTAGTTTCTTTTCATCGTTTTGTGTTTTGGCTTGATGGCTTGAAAAATGCCTGTAAAGTTGTCAGATTACTGTCAAATTTAGGAGGTATATTTTTAATGTCCAGAAATTTTTTTAAAACAACAAACTCAAATAGGATTCTCATACGATTCAGTTTGACTTTGGCATCTAATCTAAAATAGACAGAAGATTTTAGTGTTAGCTACAGATGTCTCCTGAACTTTAGTCCATTACACAAAACAATTTGAAGAGCACACAAAAGCTGGGTCTGTAGTTGGTGTTTTAGTCCACCAACTAAAGAAACAATATATGTATTTTTTTGTAGATTTGTGGCCAGATGCTGCAGGGAGCAAACATGATCTAGAGATGTGTCCTCAGCAGGAAATTGTCCAGTAGTTGAAACTAGAGCTTTAAGTCCAATATACTAGTGATTTACTTGTATCTTCTTGGCTACTTTCCAGCTTATCTGTAAAAAAAAAATGCCTTGAAAAAAAGTATTTATACTACTTGAACTTTAATTTTTGAAATACCTCAGCCCACTAAACGGTATTTTTTTAAATCAAATGTTTTAAGTAGGAGTTGTGGTCTGAGCTTCCAAGTAAAAAAAGGAAAATGTTCACCTTACCATTAATAACAGCATTTTTCATCTAGTAGAGGTAAAAACATTGTGTGTTTCTCTGTCAACACATGATGTATTCAGCAGCTTTAGTCTAATGTAAAACCGTTTGTAATTCGTACTTTTTCTCATGGAAGGGAGAAAAAGTTACTTTCATTGTTCGTCGCTCAGGTTGGCCGGCAGGTTTCTGTTTGTGACGTCATTGCAAACCCCCTTTTCAGAATGAGTCACATTAATTAAACTTTGGCTGGCTTTAGGGTCTGCAGAGTTCCTGCACCAGTGACAACGATATGAAATGATGTGCTGGACTTCCTTGTCCAAACGCAGCAGTTTCTTTACTAACACAATAATTCAACAAGTGTTTATGCAGCTTTGAGAGCACAATAAAATTGGCCCTGTAGTTTCACACCAATATTTCACATTCATGATGTGGTACTTTGACTTATAAGAACTGACATTACACCACACAAACCCAGCCAGTATAAAAACAACCAACCAGTTAAAATTGGAAATACTTAACTTGTTTTTAAGTTGTCATGTGTTACAATATTATATCTGCATTCCCTTTAAATGATGAATGAATAAAATCTTTAACATAATCATAACTATAATCTTGGCGATAGATTTTATTATGTCTGCTGTCTGTAGCAGCATTTTTGGTCTTTCACTAACATCTCCGTGGGCTGCATTTGATCCACTCTGGTCTGTTTCTATCAGGCATGATCAGGCATAACATTACGACCACCTGGCCCCTGAATGTTTGCTTTGGCATCTTGATGTTAGCAATGGGCCCTAAAAGCTCCTAAAGTTGTGATTTGGGACCCTCATGGATCAGACCTTCACTGGATTAAGATTTCCTGAATTTTGAGGCCAATTTAACTTCTCAAGTTTGTTTTGCTTTTCAAAGCAGTTGTGAATCATTTTTGCTTTGTGGCACGCCACAATTATAGCGGAATGTCGTTCCCATGAATAGGTGTACATGGTCTGCAACAGCGCTAAGGTAGGTGGTACGTGTCAAGATCGCATCCTCCTGAACTGGATGACATAAAGTTTCCTGGCAGAACGTTGCCCAAAGCATAACTCTGCCTTTCTTCCCAAGTAAATCTCTGTGCTATTTGTTCTCCAGGTCAGCAATGCACAACCCTCCGGCCAAACACATGATGTAAAAGAAACGGTGATTCATCACACCAAGCCACCTTTTCCCTTTGCTTTGGGCTCCAGTTTTGACTGTGATGCACCGTGCATTATGGGACTTTTCCAGCAGAACCACCTTAGTGTTGTTAAGACATTGTCTTAATGTAATGCCATGGAGGTCTTTATATATTTATAAATGCATCATTTCAGGATTAATTATCACATCTTGTACTATGTTTTCAGTCAAACAATTTCAATTAATGTAGTAAATCATCGTTCTGTGCATAAACACAGCTACTGGTCTTTTCTTTTGTTTTCTTTATCTTATAGCCTTTTTCCATCTGCTGCCATGAATTGATCTGTTCATACATTTTTGTCTTTGCTTTTTTTTTTCTTTTTTTTTTTGTTATTTCAGTTATGACTTTGTTGAAGTGGAGGAAAAATCACAGACCAACACTATAAACTGGGGCCGTTGGTGTGGGCAGAAAGCACCGTCCAGTCTGACTTCAAAATCCAACATGCTCAGAATCATCTTCAATTCGGACGATTACTTTGTGGCAAAGCCGGGATTCAAAATCTACTACTCACTGCTGGTAAGGAAGCCTCACATGTTACAGCTGCGATTATTAGAGACAGCACAAATATGTTTTTAATTTAACATGTTTGTCTTTAAGCACTTACGACTGGATTTAACAGTAAACAAAACGATGAAATGAAGTGCTGCAGAGGTCACAGCAAAGCTTTCTGTAAAATACCAAGCTGTAGCATGTAGCCAAGCCTTTCCTGTCCATCCATTTGAGAGAAGGGGAGAAATCAAGAGAAATAGGACGGGACGTCTGGAGGATGCAAAGCTGTTCTCTTAGAGACTGTCAAGTGAATGGATAAGGAGATTTGCTTTGTCATTTTGTCAGGAAGCCCAAAGAACAAAGAGAGAGGCTCTGAATGTAAGATGTTACTCTGCTCTGTAATCGACGGGCTAAAGGGGAAGAGCGAGCAGCAGAAAGTCAAAGAGGCATTAAAGAAGGTTCCTAGTAAAAGCTAAAAAGAGAGAGAGATGAAGAGCTCCTGGCTCTGTCTATTATCTGAGAAGAAAGAGTCACAAGAAGGAATAAAAGTCAAGACAAACCAAAAAGAAAGAGAAAGTATGTCTATTTATTCATGAGCCTTCATTTGTGGTGTCATTTTTGTTCTTTATTGAGTGAATATGAAATAATAAAAAAAAACCTTCATTGTTGCTCTTGCAACAATTTGTCCTTTTAGGAAAATGTTTAAGCTACATGCATTCAAATTGACTAAAATCACTTTAACCAACTCCTAAAAGTAAATTATATACATATAAATTGTAAATAAACACACACTAAATAAATAATGTTCTATATTTTATAATATAGAAAATATTATAATGTACAGATCTGTATTTATGGTATCCTTATCATAAACCTATTACATCTACAAAGAATTTAACTTCTCCAGTTTACAGTTTGCTTGATTTTTTCACTGGTTTTGAAAATAATATACATTTTTCAACATACTCTTTTTTAAGAAAACATGAACAAAAATATTACTTTCTTAAAACAGTTATTTGAAATAGTTTGATTATAATTATACTGGGAGATGCCTCTCTCATCAAATGTTAATCTGGCAGGATTATTTTTTTTTATTTTTATGTTAGCAAATTGATGTTGTAATGAATGAGAATGTTAATAACTCTATATATTCCACAATCGTTACCTGACTATTTTAAAGCTTTGCAAATACTGTGTGTAGACAATTCAAATTTTAGTTTAAAACCTATTTCTAAATAGTTTTTTATAGCCTTCTTTCAGTGGATTGTCCATAATTATTATTATTTTTTTTTTTTCTAGAAGCAGAGGTAATTTAAAAGCTGTAAATGATTTGGAGGAAATCTTAACTATTTTTAGTATATTGTCTTGGTGATTGGTACAATAAGTGTAGTTAGCATTACCGGTAATATGTTTATTGAGTCAATATATGAACTCACTAAAATTACAGCCCCACATCACTCAAAGGACAAATTCTTTTTTGCTTCTCTTAGTTTTTATGCTAACGAGATGCAGGCAGGAAAGTTACTGTTATACTTAAATTGTTATTGTATGGCATCAGTAATATCTGCAGGTTGGCTGCAAAGATGTTACGAAGTTAGATCTTTGTTGTTACTTTCCCCTTAGTACTGGAATAAATCTGAACCTGAACAGAGCGGTGCATGAATCTACCAGCTGCGGAGTTTTTCCAGACAATCAGCACAACTTTTCTTCTCTGTCAAATCACACTCATGCATTTCCAAGCTAATTCTTGGAATTAGCTTGGAAATGCTAACTCACAGCTAGCTAACTCACAGCTAACTTGACTCAGAACTGAGTTGTCTGATTGATGCCACTTGTTCTGAAATTGAAAATCCTTGGTATCACAGTAGCCAGTAGGTTTACTCACAGTGTTTGCCTTCTATTCAGCCTGTTTTTTTAAAACAGGACCCTGGTCAATTGACTTTCTGTGGCACATGACTCGTTTTACCAAACAATATCCAGACAGTAAAAGTTCAAATTGCCAAGCAGCCTCTGAAGTCTGGCCCCCTGTTGTAGCTACCTGAATGGACTGCTGACACGCCTCTAGTTTCATTTTAAAAAGCTTCTTCTAACTTTCGTGTTTCCTCTGGCTTCATTTTTTTTAGCAGCTCTTTGATCCCAATACTTTGAGTCTTCTTTCCTCAACAGCGGCTTTGATACAGAGGAGTGTTGTTGTCAGTGCAGCCTGTTAGTGCTTAGGTATGGCTCTCTCTCTCTCTTTCTCTCACTGAAAGAATGTCAGGATTTTATTTTCCAACCAGTCTGTCACCAGTCAGGGCCAATCAAACCGAAACCCCTTTGAGTCTGGCCACCGCCTGATTTCACTGCGCTTAATATTTACGATTAGGCTGCGATTCAGCCCAGCACACACTGAAATTATAAAACATGACTTTTAGATTAACATCGAGGACAAAATATTGAATCAACATGAAATTTTAGAGCAGATAAAACAAACAAAAAAATATGTCATAACAGACAATTGTTTTATTCCTCTATTTTTCCAGTATAATCTAAAGTATTAAGATGTCTTACTGCAGCTTATGACTACTGATGACATTTAGCTTTTGTGTCATTTTATATTACCATTAGAGCATATTGCAGAGGTGTTACTACACACCATTCTAAATAAAGACCCTCACTTAAAATTAAAGTTGCTTTCTGACCAAAAGAAAACTTCACCCTGTGGAAGATCAAAACTGCTGCAGCTTGTGGATTTTACCGCACTTATACACTTGCTCTGTAGTGGAGCTACATAGTATTTTTTGCTGTGTGGCAGGACTATTTGGGACGACCTGGTCTGTCTAAAGCTTTATAGTAACAAGGAAAAGATAGTTTAAGCTGTCTGAGTCTATAGGCCTTTGCTAACTTCAATCCAGTCAGCATTTTTCTCATCAATATTTTACTATCAAGCTACAAAAAAAAAAAAAAAACTCTGTTTAGTTAGCTTTTTAATGAGTTTATAGGAATTCTTATATATTTTTTGAATAACCATAGCTCTTAACTTTCCAGCTGGCAAGATGGATGCACCTCGGTGCAGACGTGTCCCAGGCCTGTCCCAGCTGGTAGTTGGTGAGAAACAGATTACATGTTGGAAACTAAACTCGTGAATCACAGGACTAATGCTGGGAGACAGACAGCGACTCAGGCTCACTTTCTGATCTGCAGTCACCAATTAACTGCGTCACTTATGAGTCTGGACTGTGGGAAGGACCACCTGGAGAAATTCAAACTCTAAAATAGACTCCAGTCAACCAGCTGGGTATACCCTCAATCATCCTGTGCTGAGTGCTACCTTTCAGTCTGTAATGATGACAGGGAAATGTGAAAGACCCCCATCATGAAGCTCTGACCTAAATATGCCTACTTACTTACTCTGCCACTGTGTAAACCACAAATAACTTTCTTATCTATCCCTCTCAGAGTCTTATTTTTTTTTCCCCTTTCCTCCCTCAATTTTTTTTGTAATCTCTCCTCTGGTCAAATAATCACAACCCTTTGCATTACGAACAGAAACCAATTCTTGAGGCCCTTCTCATTAGATCAGTTTTACCCAATTTTTAAAGAGCTCCTGCATTTGAGTTTGAGCGTTGCATCTTTCTATCTTCAACAGACACGCACGCACTCACACACATAAATCCCCTCAAGCTAGACTGGAGCTCTGCGTGTGGCTTAATTTAGTAGGTCTAATTTGTTCTCTCCAGACCTGTCGAACAGATAAGGAGAAGGAGAGGAGGCACACACAAAAAAAAGTGTGAAGGAAGAAGAGTTAGAGGGAGAGAATGAGGAGAAGCAGCACTGGAAGGGGAGAACAGGTGTCTGAGATGCTATCAGGATGTCAGCTAATGACTAAAACAAGCCAAACTGCGAGAGACAAAGAGAAAACCGGCGAGGAAGGCAGTCGTGAGGTACTGGGCTATGTGGAATAAATTGGTGTGGACCTGATAAAACAAAAATCCATACAGGAAACTAAAACAGAAACAGCATATAGAGAGGAGTGAAGGCAAAAATGGAGAAGCAGAAAGAAGCTTAAGATCAGTCCTATCATTAAACTCCAGCTATTCCCATTGGGAAGATTTTCCTTCACTGCTGCTCACTGACCTCCAGCTGGCTGAAAGAAGACTTAAACCCTTTTCTTTTACTAAAAAAAAAAAGACAAAATTGACTGTTTAGAAGTGTTTTTTGTCACAACAAACATGGACAGCTATAATTTGGAAACTGAACGTGTGTCACTCATTTAGTAAGGCAACAATGTTTTAAATTCAGAGTTAGACAAGCTGCAAGCACCATGTCTGGTCAAGCAGCCAAAAGCAGGTTACTAAGTACTAATTACCTCAGTAAATAACCAGCTACAATGCTTTCCTTGGAGCTGCTTTCTATTTTTCTCATAATTGTTCAATATTTGTGGAAGATTGCTCTGGTAACACTCATTTACATGTGATATGTCCCATTTGATCTAGTAGTTTCCCACGCAAGCATTTATTGTGTCACAACAATACATGCATGACATTTCTTTAGCTAAATCTCTTAAGAAAAATACTAAAACTGTTGGGTAGAAGCGTGCAAGTTCAGAAGTGCGATACTAAATCTAAAGGAAAGATTTATTGCTGCATGAGAATATTCTTTAGGTTATAACCTAAGAATAAGCTTCAGCTCAGGCGTAGATGAAACAGCAGAAATGTGGCCAGTGTAATTTATCCTCTAACTTGAATGTCCTTCCAGCTGCTCATGCGTTGTAAAAGCTGATGGGGAAACGCATTCGCTTTCCTCGCTGTCTACCACACGCTTGATTCTCTGCTGTTTGAGTGTCCAATAGTACAAAATGGAGTTGAAAGGGGCAGCTCCCTGATGTCCTTTCCACTAGGCTGCTACTGTAAATAAGAATCCATTCCCTCACCGCCAGTGAATATGCCAAGGTGCATTTTTTTCTTTCAGTGAACCAAAGTATTGAAAGCAAAACTGAAAACAGGACTGTCTGTTTCTCCCAGCAACAGTAATAAATCATATAAGACAAAAGCGCGTTAAAATAACACAGGCTTTCATGTTAGCTCACTAGGGGAATGATGCGATGCTTCAGGTAGCTCCACAGGGAATCAATAAGTTTGTTAACATTTGATCATGGTAAAAAAGAAAACACTTTCTTTTAATTCAAGGGTGTCAACATAGAAATGGTCCGGTCTTTACCGGTACATATATGGTTTTCTTCTAAATTTAACCTCAAGTTGAAAACATCCCGAAATGTCGTTGTGTGTGAAGTAAAGAAACGTGAAGTTAGAATAGAATAGAAATAATTACACCCTCAAAATCCTAGGTATGCACAAACTATGTTGAAATGTATAGAATTTTAAGATACTATCTATTCTTACCACCGTCTACAATTAGAGTTAAATTGAGCTACATCTTTTTTAGCTATTGCAGCTCAGAACAGTTTAATTGTGATTGTTTGGGAATTGCTGCATCTACAACTTATCCAAGAGACATAAATTGAAAAATAAAAAGCATAAATTTGATAAATTATCATTGAAGATTTTTTTGGCACTTTCTGCTACAACTGAAAGAATATTTTTACTTTTTTATTTTTATTTTTTTTTATGAAAATAATGATAGCTTCCAGAGCTATATGGAATTTAAGATGGGTTGTTATGGAGGAAGATCAGTACAGCCAGCTGCTGTGGAGGTGATTAAACAATAATCATTTTAACATATTTTTATTTATTTTTTTTAAATCTTAAAATATAAAAATTTGCATTCAGTAGGAACTATATTTACACAGGGAACAAAAATGTCTGTCTTTGTAATTGTACCAGTCTGGTTGATTAAATCAGAAAAGTGATCCAGCATTTGGTTCACATTCACCATTTTTCTTTTTTTAAATTAGACAAGAATGCTGTAAACATCTTTTTGAGTTAGTCAACTTCCCTGACCTGAGTGGTTCTTACATTGACTCAGATGTATTTCCTTTAGACTCATCCAAGAAATATTTTCTAGCTGCCCATCCCTTGCTCTCATGCTAAGTTTAGTTCTCCTTGCTTGTAACTTTTAAGTAGATTTAGACCATAAATTTAGAGATCCAAGTCACCGCAGAGTGAATAAAAGTCACAATGTACATCTATGTTTGTGAGTGCATTTCAAGCCACATGCAAGAGTCTTTTAAAACAACCTCTGCACACTGACCACCTTTGATCTCAGCCCTATTACATCTACAGCTCACACAAACACATGCAGCAGAACAAAGTGAGGGCACTGGAGTGCATGGAGACAGATTTACTGTTCCACATTTATCAGTGAGGGCATTTAGGACGCTTCAAGGAGACAGATCCAATAGCCAGTGAGACTTGATGTGCTTTGTGATTCCTTACAAGATGTCTATAAATGCCAAGTATGCGAATGGGAAGATGCAAAACAAACTTGGTCAAATGTGTGTCCAGAACAACGCACTGTGACTGGAGTCTGATTTGTTTCTCCAACAATTGCATGTATCTGCATGGATGTGCTGTGACTGGGTTCTTTGGAAACCTCTGCTGGCAGCCAGTGAAGCAGACACCTGGTTTCCCTGCAAAGAAAACATGTGGATGCTCCACCCAGTTCTTTGCAAGTTCTTTTTAAGGTCAAGTATGTAATAAGGAAAAAAAAAAAAGAAAGAAAACTAGAGGAGCACTGAACTGTTAGGTGGGAGGTCACTTCTTAAACAATCTGACTTTTCATTTTGTTTGATGTTAAAGACCTTCGCCTGACCTTTTGCTTTATGTATTTCAGCATGACTTACAGTAGCTTTACTCCAGCTTACATGTGGACACTGAATAGTTAAGACCCTTTGATTTAAGGAAACTTAAGGAGAGTGACCTTTAAACTTAAGAGAATCAAGAAAATTTTCTAGAAACGTTTCCTTAAACTTTTCCTGTTTTACGTCAGTTAGACCAGTGTTTTTCAACCACTGTTCCGCGGCACACTAGTGTGCCG
>NW_015113740.1:290820-292007 GCF_001443285.1 Poecilia latipinna
CTGTGTGAAGTGAGCTTCTCAAGCCTGGCTACTATAAAAACTGAAACCAGAGAGAGACTGAGAGCTGTTGAGGAAGAGCTTTGTCTTTCTTCAATTTCTGCCAGGAAATCAGCTGTTTTATCCAAACATGCACAGGTTTCACACTAGATGGGTAAAATATACAGATATTGACATTTTGTACATGCAAATCTAAATATTGTAACAGTGAAATCTTTCCCAAATATTATTGCTTCTTTCAGAATAAGAATTATTTTCTGTATTCTGTCTAAAAGAATGCTTGTGGATTAGTTTGTAAAACACTGAAGTTTTCTACAACTTCTTTAAATTTAACACCACAGTGTTGTGGCACTGTTCAGGTGTATTTTTGAAGTGGACATGTTACGTGCAATTTGAAATAAGCAATGTAAAATGTGATAAAAATACATTTTTGTGTTTATTTGATTCCTATTCAAGACACTTTGATAAGAATGACTATATATGTAGTATAGGCGACTACAGAGTATCTTTGTTTACATTGTTGGTTGGTGGTGTGCCTCATGATGTTTTCAATTAAAACAATGTACCTTGGCTCAAAAAAGGTTGAAAAACACTGCCATAAGGTATAGACTTATTTTTTATTGTCATTGCACAAAGAAACATAAGTAAAATTGGCAATGAAATGTCCTCGCTTGGCCACCGGAGCACACACAGAAACACAAGTGTGCCTATAATTAAATAATATGCAAATAATAATTACTATTTTCAAACAGTTTCAGACAGTCTTCATGATGGGATTGTTGAGCAATCTGATGGCCAGTGGGAGACAACTATTTCTGAGTCTGGCTGTTCTGCAGCGGATGCTACGGACTCTCCTCCCAGACGGTAAGCCGATGAACAGGCCATGGAGAGGATGGGTGGAGTCAGAGATGATCTGGTTTGCTCTGGCTAAGCAGCGTCTGTGTGCAATGCTCTAGATAGGAGGGAGTGGAGCCCCAATGGTCCTCTCAGCTGTCTTCACCACGCTTTGCAGGGACTTCCAGTCTGAGGCCTTGCAGCTCCAAGACCAGATGGAGATACTGCTGGTCAGCAGGCTCTCAATGGTTCCTCTGTAGAAGGTGGAGAGCAATAGTGGGAAGTAACGAAGTACAAGTACTTCGTTACTGTACTTAAGTACAATTTTCGTGTATCTGTACTTTACTTAAGTACAT
>NW_015113740.1:294619-318002 GCF_001443285.1 Poecilia latipinna
AGTTAGACAATTTAAATCCACTTTATTTTTAATATATGTATATAGATAAACAGTTAAAATTTTCCACATCAAAGAGATCTGTTGATTTGTATCTTTTTAAGTCAGTCGCCAGTCAATGTTTTGACTTGTATTGAATATGCTGCTACTTTGCATCAAAGTCAAAGAAATCAGTGGAAAGTACAGTAATTTTGATGGTAATTAGCTCAACAAAAAGCAAATCCCCCTTGTCTTTTCCTATGTCCAACTTGGAACTAAGTTGGGTGTTGGGTTATTCCTGGATAAATGTTTTGACACCTGCGTTAAATTAAACTTTGCAAAGCTGCTACCAAGATTTGTTCCTGGGCCTAGTTCTCCACTTTTTCTGGAGGTTTTCAAAATATTGTGCACCTTCCTTTTCTTTATGATTAAAGAAGAGATGACATATCTAAATGACTTATCTGGTCTGATGTTTTTGAAGCTGTTATTGTCTTTGTATTTACTTAGGAAATGTTTAACACCAAATTTATTTGCATACCACTAAAGCTAGCCCAAGTACCACCAGTTTTACTTGATCCACAGTTTGAAGTTTCTATTGCACTAAAGTCAGAAAACATCTAAATAATCAATACACTAAGTGGGTCAGGTCTTTACAAATGATCCTCCAAATAATGATTTTTAAATGATATTACATTTACAATATTTTCTTCTGTTTTACATTTTCCAGGGTGACGCCAATTGGGAGGCTGTCACTGAACTCATGTCGGTGAGTTATTACACGAACAAATAGAAAGCTAAATGAAAGGCTTGATTTTGTTATAGTGATTTTTGAAGAGTTTAAATGCATTTTTTTTATTTTTAGTAGAAATTTTAAAGCTAGAAATTTATTTTATGTACCGTATTTTCCAGACTATAGAGCACACCTCACTGTAAGCCGCACCCACAAAGTTTTTTTTTTTTTTTAAACCGAAAACAAGCCGCACTGGGCTATTAGCCGCTGGTATCTCCGCCGCTCTCGGTTTTCCACAAATACGCAGCAGAGGGTTGCGTCCTTCATAAATCTGCTATTAACGCCGAACCATGGATACATTCATGCCGAGCTTACATGCAGCTGTACTACCAGCTCGATAGCCTTCGATTTAAAAGCTGCATCATATGAGTTTGAAAACATTTCTCCGTCTTGCCTGCTGCTAGCATGTGCTTGTTCTGAATGAAAATTAGCACTTTCGTCTTTGATTTCCAATTTTGACTTCCAATGATTCACTTCCTGCTAAAGAGCCCCCTGGTGGTTGAAGAAAAATCCACAGAAAAGCCGCACCGGGCAGTAAGCCGCTTGGTTCAAAGCGTGGGGGAAAAGTAGTGGCTTATAGTCCGAAAAATACGGTATTCTGTTTTATATTAGACTGATATTGCAATAATAAAATAAAAATATTTCCATCCATCCATCCATTTTGTACTTTTGTACTTCACATAGTAATGCAGCTCAGCTACTTTCCAACCCTGCTGCGTTGAGCCATTACCACAAAAAAAAAAAGAAAACAATTCATTACATTTGCATGTGTGGCATATTTTGTGATCCACACATTATACATGCCCCATGTACCATTTTTATTATATTAGAGGTTTGAAATGCAGAGCCACTCTTACTTAGTCTAAATTAACAGTGGGATATTTTTATTCATATATTGAAACTCATAGGCTTTCATTTATTGGTTCATGTTGTTTTTTTTACTTGCATCTGTTTGCTTTGTAGACCTCTTTAAAAAAATTCAATAATACAGCCGTGCTAAAATTGGATTATGCTCTCATTCAGTTTTAAGGTGTTGCATCAAAAAATAATGCCTAACCTTCTAGCCTTTATTAGGTTTTAAAACAATTTGAATGCAACTTCAAATCAAAAACAGCTAATGGCCTGTTGCACAGTGTCATGTATTTATTAAAAAATGAAATCACTGCAGGGACCATGTGTAAAAGGCTACACCCTGGAAATGAATTTCTTGTAGAACCTCAGTCAGCGGCTGTAACTTGCAGTAATTATCTTTTTCTTGACCTTTTCACTGCCTTGCCTCTTTGAGGAGGATTTTTTGTGTGTGTGTTGATGAAAGCTACTACTTCTTCAAGATCAGTGGTAATGTATGTCCTTCTTAGCCTTCTATTAAGTCAGACCTTAATTTTCCAGATCAGCAAACTGATAAAATTCCTTATTTTACAGATGTGGGAACACTTGTTGATACTCAGTAAATTACATGCAATGGATTGGCAAAAACTAGCTGCATGCTTTCACTTCTTAATTATTTTGTATTTACTAAAGCTTTCAGACGTTTATTAGATAAATAAGTAGATGCTAACAATAACCAGTGAAAGTCAAATAATTAGATTTTTATATCTCTTGATTTATAAAACCTGATAAATGTATAAAACTACTGTACATCTCCTCCTAAGTCCATTTATGTAGCTGCTGCCAACTAAGAAGCAGATGTAAAATGTGATCCATCCATTAAAGCTATTTGTCCTTTTAAATTGATTATGCAAAGGAGGAGATTTTTCAGGTGTTATCCTCACATTCATAAAGTACTACATCTTGGTATAGTGGCTTTTAAAATTTCCTTTATAGCATTATATTGAGTTGAGCTGATCTATTTCACATTTTGTAAAAAAAAAAAAAGAAAAGAAAAATGGAGGAAGGCATAAGGAAGTGTGATTGATTTACGCCCACAAGACCACCTAATTTAAGCTGTTAAAGTAAATATTAACAAATGTTAAGTCCCAGTGGAGTACTTCTGTTTTATTGCCATCTTTAATCAGGCCAACTCTCCCATTTAACCTTTATAAATCATCTCATTACTTACATTAGTCCTTGGAAACATGACTGCTAATGTCTCAGAGTGAATAGTCCCAGTCTAAGTGAGAGTTTTACTGCCTTCTGTGGGTATTTCTTTGCTAACACTTTGTCCAAAAAAAAAAAACATGCAACCTTTCCTCCTGTATTTGTTGCAGGACATGAGTGCAAACGAGATGCCGGCCACAGAGGTTCCTCAGACGCTGGAGGACTTGGATAGAACCATAGCTACCTTTGACACTATAGAGCAGCTTCTTCAGTCTTTGAGCCCAGATACTTGGAGACAAGATCTGGACAATATCTACACTCAAACATACATATATTATAGATCCAAGTCCTATCATCTGGCAAGCAGACAGAATAAAGGTAAGAGTAGCAACTCTTTGCGAGAATTTAACCTTTAAGAGAAAAAGTTCAGAACCCGGTAATATGCAGAGGGAAAACTGTGTGATGTGCCACGACAAAACCAAGAAGAGGTCACCAGAGTAGAAACAGAGAAAAAAAGTTTAAAACGCCAATTTCAAAAGAAATACTTGAGTTTGTGAAGAAACCACCGTATGCTTTTAACAGTTGATAGACATATTCCCACTTTTTTGTCTGTGGTTTCAGCCAAGAAGATGAACATTTGAAAGAAACACATGGCTGCTTAACATTGCCATCACAATACAGTGCTTCTGACCCAGATCCACAATCTAGATCCACTGTGTAAAAAAAGACCTCAGCTCAGGTTTCTTTATGCAGCAAGAATAAATTACAAAAATCAGTGTTTGCTGTGCCTGGCTGGAGTACATTAAACTTGCCTTGATGTAACATTTAGATTTTTTTCATTCTTACTGATGTGGAGATTAAAATCTACTGTCCTGCCTACAGCATACGGGTACACCAAAGTGGTCAAATAATTGTTAGGTAAATAAGTTGGATAGTCAGCAGGAGTATGTCAGTCATAGACACTTCAAGCATTCTGTATCCTGTGGTGAGTAGATCACCATTCTTGCAGACAGAGGATCTGAATAGAATATTATGTGATAAGATAATGTTTACTGAACCATTGCTGCTGCAATTGAGTAACACTTGCATTGATTATGTGGCCTTAGTACATATCTGTGATATATTTCAGAGACTCAACATTTATGCTGGTATACCTGATGATTATGGTGTTATAATAATTCAATATGTCTCATTTTATTTAATTCATTTTGCGAGATAATTTTGTGGCCATTATTACACAGCTACAGCTAACATGAATAAAATGTAAAATAAGAAATAAAATAAAAAAAACTTCAATAGTTCCCTATCTGAGAAACCTCCAGCAGAAGAATGTGCACATCTCTTTCCGGGGTGCAAGTCTGTGATTTACTTACCATAAAGCTTTGCTTAGTGAAAACATTAAATAAAACTAGAAGAACTTGGAAGCTGCCTTTAGCTTATTTCTTTTTTTCTGGAATGTAATGTTGAGAAAGATTGCTAAGAAGCCAAATGTTGTGTGTGTGTGATGTAACCATGGCAATCAGGCATTTTTAGCTGAAAGCTGACAAAGTTTATTTGATCACTCAAATGATCTACACCTACACTCACGTTTACCCTGACTACATGAAATAAAAACTCAAGTCCCAGACCTAGAGATTGAATGGAGTCTTGAGTATTTAAACCAAATCCAAGTCAGTTCTTTGCCACTGTTTTTGCATTGTTAATGTAAGCGTTAATATGATAACTTGTGTACACATTTGCAGCCGTGTTTATGTGAAGATACCAGTGTGTAACCCTTAGTGCTTTAGACTCCATCTCTTGGTTTGAGCTGTGCCTTCATACATCTCTCTGTTGCTGTATGTCTGTCTGAGTGATGTTCTGTTCCTTTGTAAATATTTGCACCTGACAGCAAATCTATTTCTATTTAATAGTAGATGTGTGTGCTCTGTTGGCATGGGAAGGGTTTCTGTGCGAGGAGTATTTGCATTTTACTGTGAAGCTTTAAGCTGGGTTGGCGCTATGGGTCCTTAATACACCAATGTTGTGCTCTCTAATTGGAAGTTCAACATGTATAGCAGCACACAATCTGCCACACTCAGCAGCTTAACTTCGCTTTTATTAAGGCACACATCTTTGTTTTTGCAGAGAAAGTTTGCATGATGATGATATTAATCGGTATGCGTTTGGAACACACTATTAGCTGCATGTGTTCATGAATTCAAATCAAACCTACACAATACATATATAAGTACACGACACTTTGTGCTCATGAGTGGCAGCACAAAATAGCTAGTATTTCCTACAGTAATGTAGGGGGGCAGCTTTTTCCTCATGTTGCTGCCTTTATGTGTGACAGTCTTTCCAGCCACCTTTCTTTTTTTTTTTTTTTTTGTTTATTTTCCCTCCTACACACTTTGACGGGGTTCCACACCACTGCTCTTCTGAGATTACACTACTTTAAACAGGCACAGCTTTAGCTCTGCCTAAGCAAGGAAGCACACACACCCAGGAAACTCTCACGTGTAAACACCTACGTACAACTCATGCAGCTTCTGTTCAGCTAAACATAACAGAGCCTTTAACAAAAACTAAGAGTTTAGGAGTAACAAATGTTTATTTTCATTCTGCACTTTGCATTCGTTCACCACCTTTTGTTATGATCATCCAAAAATGTTTATACAATTTGAAAACTTGAATTTTTGTCTGGAAAAAAAAATGTTTAATGTCCTATGCTAAGTGTTAAAAGTAAACAACAAAATGAGTCACCCATGTAGCAAAATTGAAATCAACTCATAAATTTATCTTAAAAACCATTGTCTTCTAATAGGTTGTGAAAAAAACGTCGCCGAATGTTTTATAATCGCCAAGCAAAATGTTCTAGACTTTTCCTCTCTCGTAAATATGCGAGGTTCTTCGGCAAGAAAGCTCTTCAGAGCAAACAATAAATATTCTTACCTTACGCAAACTACAGACAAGGCCGACATATATAAACTTGCATTCAACTTCCTTTCAGTCAGCTTATGGTGTAATGGACTCTAGCTGGATCAATGGGGAGTTTGATTGTCACTATAGAGGCTGATGCTCGCAAGAAAATCAATTTGAGAATAGTTCAGTGAGCATATCCCCGTATTCAAATAGCCCCTCATTGTTTGATCCCTGAACGGCTTCAGAGTTCCTCCCTGTGGTGAAGAAGGTTCCACTTCAAAAGGATCGGTCAATTATTATGGCCTGAATGGTTGAATGTGGGCTTGATTCACCGTTGATGAGTTTAGACCTTTTACTTTTACTATTGTGTCTCTTTTTTTTCACCGTTATGTTCTGCCGCAGAGATAAATCCATCAAGAGTTTCTTCTTTCTCCTTCTCACTTTCCCCATTAGGCTTCTCTCAGTTGGTGCCTCCATTGGTGATCAAAGATAAGGCAATGAACTTTTGGTAGGTTATAGCAGGAGTAATCGTATTTCAGCACTTTTTCCACATAGATTCAAACCTGTTGAAGTAGGAATGTGCATTATTTGTAGTTGAGATTTCACCTGCTGTCCTCGGCTTCAGTGTTTTCACATAAACATTGACAATGTTTTCTATAACACACAGACAAATAGTGAAAAATTATGACTGAGCATGCTTTCCAAGTAGGGCTTGCCTTTCTTCTGCTCTTTCACTAAGGCAGGGGTCCCCAAACTACGGCCTGCGGGCCGCATCCGGCCCGCCTCCACATTCGGTCCGGCCCCCTGAACAATACCAGAGAACATTCAGTTTTTTTTTTTTCATTTATTGTATTTTCCGGTTTATATGTGGATTTTTCTTCAACCACCAGGGGGCTCTTTAGCAGGAAGTAAACTGTGGGTGTTTTGTTTTGCATGGCGCATTGCTGCCATCTGTTGGACTTTAAGGGAACTGCTTAACTTTTATGTTATTTAATCAGTACGGTTGTTTGCTAGCGGTAATGCAGATGAACACACGTGTTATGAACGCCGCATTCCAGGTCGAGTTCTTCGAAGCGATGCCTGTAAGTAGCAGCTTATACTTCAAAACGAGCCTTTATGTTAACATATGAGAAATTAATAATTTAAAGTTGCATTCCCTCAATGGAATATATACTAGTCAGTCCCAGTGACCGTTTCAGTCACGGGTTTTGCCCATGTGCTTTCTGGGTAAAAAACAATCGAGAAACGCCCCCCCACCCTCACCCCCCTTGTGTGATTTTGTTGTCAGCACATTCAACTTTGTACAGAACAAAGTATTCAATGAGAATATTTCATTCATTCAGATCTAGGATGTGTTATTTGAGTGTTCCCTTTGTTTTTTTGAGCAGTGTACCTTTTTTCTGACAAAGCAGCTGGAGACATGAACATGTCGAACACCAATCCTGACTTCTGAGTGGTTTACAGTCCTAGAGCCCTGTTTTTTTTCCGAAGTTTAGTCTTTATACTCTAGTTTATTTTGACAAAACTGCCTCCATCACGGTGAAGTGTGACTTCTGCCTTTGCTATGAAGTGTGTTGATCATTACCCTGCTCACTACAATCACAGACCACTCAGCTCTGTGCTGATTGTTCTTCTCAGGTTTCTGTTTTTTTTTCTGTTCCACTCGTCCTTCAGAAGTTACACTAGATTATCTTTAAGAGTATTTTTCACGTTTTATTTGGCTGATAATATGTAGTTTGTTTAGGAAAACAAAACCAACTGATGTTAACTGTAGTAATGCAGTGATAAAGACATGTTCGATCAAACTCGATGCTTTGGAGTTCTTCATTTCTTTAACCCATCTCTTCAAATTCATTCTTCTAATATGTAATTTCCATCATTATGTCTGATCCTTCTCACCTCCCTGAAATGAGGCATGGCAGAGGGTCTTATGTAGACAAATGAGGCAATTTTGCAGCAGACTGATGACAAGAAGAAAGACCTGAATCATTAGATTGATCTTTGATGAATTACAGCCTCTCTGCTCGGCTTCGCTTTCTGTCCAATAGTGTGTTGTCTTTCATGTGCTCATCTAACCATCCCTGCCATCCATGGTTATAGCGTTACGGCATTTGTCCTCGTAACAATAAGAAGGACTTTACCTCCCAGCCATTTCATCTTATCGATTCCAGTCTACAGTATGCCTTCACAATATGTATGTATAGATAGATCTGCTGTTGTTTTTTGTGATTATCTGTATTTATCAACTTATGTCAACTGAAAATAGTCTAGATAAATGTTCTCATAAATGTTCTCTTTACACCAGGGGTGCCCAAACTTTTTGAGACCAAGATCTACTTTTTCTGTCACCAGCCGGCTGAGACCTACCTCATAACACGAAGATATAAAAATTGTAAATGAAACTCTATTGACTTATTTCATGTGCAAATATCCATCAGTCATAGCAGACGTATTAAAGTGATAGAAAACCTGATGCAGTTTCTTCCTCAGTGAGATTCAGACACTGGGAGGAGGTTACTGGTTTCAGAAGCTGGTTGCAAACCTGAGGCCAGCAGGTATTAATCAGTTATGGTAGCTCTGAACTTTGGTTTAATGACCTCAATATGAGAAATTTCAGACTGATAGGAGGAACCACAGAGCTCTGTTAAGATAAAAGGACATCTTATGAAGTTGGAATATTTTTCCTCCAACAAGATCCAGAGGACCGTAAAGTTTACACACTGAATACATTTCATTTATTTTATAAAAACACGTCATAAAATAATTCATATCAGGCTCACTGACCTCCAACACACCAAACAAAATTGCTTTTGAGCAAGGATTTAGTAACAGCGGGGAGGAATGAAACTTTCTTTAGACAAGAAGAACCAACAGAGCCAGACTCCATGAAGAGATGGAAAAATTAAAGAGTAGCAAAATGCTCTGCCTCTCAAACAGTACCATAAGCAAAACATAAGTCAGTCTGCACTGGAAGCAAAGTGAATAATATGGCACTGTGACCTATTTAAGATATGACAGACATTAATCTTTGAGATGATTGCACAGTATTTAGAAGATGGTGCTTAAATTATTTTCTGGGTTTCACAGAGAACAGACAAAAGGAGGGTAAAATCTGTCTTTGACTGCAGGAGTTTTGTGAGTTGATACTTGTAGTAAAAATGTAACAGAACAGAAAAGAATAGGATATACTTTACTGATCCCACAGGGGGAATTGCTTATTTGATGACAAGATACTCCATCTGTCAGCAATATAGAATTTATATATATATATATATATATATATATATATGAGGGTCACAAGTTGTCTTGCAGAAAATAATCAGAAACTATTTTTTTCTCTGTTTTCTCTTTTAAATACCCAGTTGATCTGAATCGTCTCCATGACGACGTCAAGCGGTATAGCTGCACACCTCGGAACTACTCTGTGAACCTTCGGGAGGAGCTGAAGACCACCAACGCTGTCTTCTTCCCTCGATGTCTGCTGGTGAAACGCTGCGGAGGCAACTGTGGCTGTGGGACCAACAACTGGAACACCGGCTGCACCTGTCAGCCCTCGAAAACCACAACAAAACTACACGAGGCAGGTCCTTTTGTCATGTAACGGCGTTAGTTGATACACAACTCAAAGGACATAAATGTTAAATACATTTGGGGCTTTCAATTGATTTTTTATTATTTTTTTCCCGAACTGCTCTTTTCCAGAGTGGAGTGATTGTGCAGCTAACATCTATAGCTAATTTTACAACAACAAATCGAAACACAAGCTTTATAACATAGTGGATTATCCAATCAAAAGTCAGCATGATACGTAGAAGTTCAAATGCAGTACAGTACATACACACACACTTATATTTGGTCAAATGACCCCTAGCGAGTTTCACCTAGACCAGGTGCTTTTGGTAGCAACCAACCACCTTCTTCCACAGTTCTTGTTTGATAATACACCAAAATTTAACCAAATTCTAGAGAGCGTGTTTGCTTATATTTGAGCCTGTATATAGAATTGAATCGCATAGATTAGATAAACCACTAATAAAACCTCAGATGTGCACCTCAATCTTCTTTTTAAAACAGGTTTTTTTGTGTGTGTATTGACTCCATCATGAAGAAAGACTGGATCAAATATAACATTTATGCATGTGATCAGTACTTATAAACTGCCAGTAGAAATTGTTAACTCCACAATCTCCAAAAATGCCAAATGGCTGAATACGAAGGAATTTCCCCGAAACCCGAGTGAAACGATGACTGATGGTTTTATCCTGCTCAACAAAAAGACTGCAGAATAAATGTATTTTGAACTTGATGCCAGCAATGTGTTTGAAAAAAGTTGGGACAAGGTCAAAGAGAATCCCATAGAGGATGATCTGTTCTGAGGTAAAGGATTCACTGCTCCATCAAACACCCACTGAATATATTTTAACCAGCAGAAACTTTTATTTTTAGATGAAAGATGGCAGACTTTAAGGAGTTAATTATCTTCAAAATATAATATGACCAGAACAGCCGCGTAATTCAGATAAATTCCTAAATTCATGGACCCCGACTGAAAAGCACTGCGGAGTAGTTGCAGCTCTATGGGTCTTCAGGCCGCGCGGCTTTAAAAACAAACATGACTCTGAAGTGGAAATGGCCGCAGGGCCCCAGGAACGCCACTGAAAATTATTGTTAGCGAGCACAGCTCATATGGAGCACATCCCAGCTGTCACAGGCACACAGCGTGCACATCGGACAGGTCGGCAGCGGAAATTTAAAATTCCTTTTGAAATCGAGAAGCCATCATGCTTGCTAATGAGCACAGGGACTAACAGGCCTGTTATCACAGCACAGTCAGAAGTGAACATCTGTTGTGATATATATTAAGTTACAGCAGTCCATGTGGCTTGGCTAACTTTGACATCTCCATTAACAATGAATGTGCGAGTCTCCCAGCAACATATATTGCCATCGACATGGTTCCTGTTTCAGATGAGACCCTGCTGATTTAATAAGACTACTAAATTATAATTACCACAAATTTCCTACAATCCACTGAAGATGGATTCCTGCCGTCCTACTTAATATAAAGAAGATTGGAAAATGTTAGTTATTTGAAACTACATCTTTTTAACTCCTTTTTTGTGCTTAAATTGATTTAGCTATAATAACATGTTTTTGTTTGGACTTTCAAAATGCCGCTGTTTGAAAAACATATCTCCATAAATCAGATGACCATTGAAAAGTTAATGTATGTCCTCAATCTGATTCAAAACACTCATATTTTAAACATTCATTACACATACATGCATAATGTCAATGGTTGTTTCTAGTTAGCACTGCGAGAAGGCAGAGGAGCATGATTTTATTTTTTTCACAAATGATCTGCCTCATATACTGTCAAGGCATACTGACAATTTTAACGAATATGTGAAAACCACATTTTTTGTAAGAGTTGCACACTGCAGCTGTGATATTAATTAACTACAAATAATATTAATTTAAAAATGTATTAATTGGCTTGATGCTTAATTTGATCACTTAATTGTTTTGACACAAGTGAGACATAATTTTGTTAAAAATCATATCTGAAAATACACCACTGTGTATGGAAAATTGCTATACGATTCACTTTTTGGTTGATCTCTAAAAATAAATTCATTTTTCTACGATATTTAAATTTGTTGAGCTCATTTTTTATATGTAAGGATGTGTATGTATGTGTACTCACAATATGAGTAAAAGTTTTAAATTTTGCCTTTTTAGTAAAAAAAAAAAAGACAAGCAAATACCCAAACTCAATACCTGTAAATGTGTCAGTGCACATCAAACACCCAAACAAGATCCACTGGTGAACATTCATCAGGGTTTTCAAACATGCACTTCTGTTTAACTTTCATTCACACTTGAGTGACTTTCTCAGAGCATCTTAAAAAGACGGCGAGAGAGTAAGAGGCTGCGCAAACGAAGAAATATATTGAGACGCTCAATGTGGGAGGAGAAGGAAGAAGAAGCTGAGCGTGTCGAGGCCGGCGCTGCATCAACAGCCAAAGCAACAGAGCACCAGTCTGGCTCTTTCTCTCCGCTTCTCATTTCCTTCCAGTCACTCCATCTTCTGAGCGTTCTATCTTCCATCCCCGTCTCCCTCTCCTTTCATTCTTCCCAATTCCCATTTTCAATTTGTCCCTTTGCAATGCACCATTCTTGCTTTTTAAGCCTGTCATTCATTTCTTTTCTCTCGCTTCCCTCCATTTCTTTGTGCCTTTGTTCTCCTATAGCTTCATTATTGAAACGTGGTCCACAGGGCTCTTTTTCTGCCTTAGGCTCTTCTCAGAGTTAAAAACCACACAATAGGAATTTAGACAAAAGTGGGATTTGGGATTGTAATTGTTCTCTGTCCTGTGAGTGTGTTAGCATGTAAATGTGTGGAATACAGTCAAAAAATGTGCAAGCATGAAAGAGGAGCATTTGCCCGGATGAACAGTCAGATTTCGTGTCCTCATGAATATTTTTCTGCTATGAATTTTTTTGTGTGTTTGATGGGCAGCTTCTTCTGGATTTCTTGATCTCTTCGTGGATCTGTTACCGCTTCCTTTAGCAGCAGCTACTACTACTAAAGGAAACAGTAACTGCGACACACAAGTATTACTGACACTGCAGCTTCTGTGCTGGGAAGTCACACACACTATTTCCTTCATCCAGCTGTGTTAAATAAAGCCACTGCATCACTTATGGAGGAATGTGTGCTTCATCTTAAAATAGTTTTTGAGTTGTTGCTGCTGCTGTTGCCTCGCAGCCAGACAGTACTGGATTCAAACCTCTGGACAGGGACCTTTTGTGATGAGTTGCATGTTCTCCCTGTTCATACGTGGGTTTATTCCAGTCTCCTACCTCCTATCCAAAAACCTTCCATTGTAACCCGCCTTAACGTGTGTGTGCATGCAGGGCTGTCTGTCTGCCATGTGTCCGAGTGGACCTTATGATGGAGCGGCATCTGGCCAGTTGTTTTGTTTTGTAGAGTAGTCTCTAAGCACATTTATGTTTCTTCGTAGATTCTGAGTCTCCTTTCTGTGCCATGTATTTGTTGGAAATATTCATTTTTTTTACTGAACCTGTATTGGGATCCCTTGGGACTCTGTCCTGTTTTCCAACAAAAATAATAAAAAAAAAAACAATAACAAAAACACAACCTGGAAATGGATAAAATTCAGAATTTCCCGCATAGCTTGCTGTTTTCAGCTGTCGGGGTGGTTGTTGTACCTCGCATTTGTCCATCCTTATCTGTTTAAATATTTTTAAAGTAGAATAGCTGCTGTAATACACAATTACTGAAAATATCACCAGACCACTCAAAGACGTTTTCTTATATGTGATAGTTTTTTTGTTTTGTTTTTTTGAATACACCAAATCCCTTTTGAAGCCTCTTGCAGGTGTCCAAGTTAAAGGTTGTCAGCATTGCTCCCGTCCTCTGGAGTAAAGTTATTTCCTCCCCTACACTGCTCAGTCAGTGGTGTTTGATGGATCCTTTCCCACACTGCAGATAAATCTGGTGTCTCAGAGCACAACTGTAATGGCGTCATAATGTCATTTCGAATGAGTAAGAGAGAAAACCATCGTGGGTAGCTGTCTGTCTGAGAGAGGAGTGCGATGCACAGAGAGGGTACGGGACCAACCGCTCCGTCCCTCTGACCACAACAGTGATAGACAGGCCCACCCGGCACCAAGTCTGTAAGGACTCCGGTGAATGCAGCCAGCCAGACGCTCCACTTATAGATCAGCCTGCTAACTTTACATTATATGGTAAATAGAAAATACATCCGGTCTCCTGCACGATGTTTCAAAATCTAACTTTTTTTAGCAACTTGCTCCTTCATTTGGGTCTTTTGCTGCAAAAAATGCACAGGCATCTTTCTAATTAATAGCAATAGTGCTTTCTGTTTGGCTCACTTGTTAAGTTTTCATCCATTTCTATCTCTTCCTTTTGTCTCCTGTAGGTGCTGAAGTATGCCCCAGAGACCACGCCGTACAAGCACCAGCAGAGGCAGCGGGTGCGCTGGGTTATTGATGAAATTTTCCTCTCGCATCATGAAATGTGCGAATGTGCGTGTCCGCTGCAGCCTCCTCGCTGAGACACTGATTCCGGCTCGTGCGTCTAGAACTGATGGATGAATTCTTCTTTTCCCTGTTTCGCAATGGACTCTATATCCCAAACAGCACCGCTGACAAACATGCAGCAGAAAAGAGGGCAACAATCTGACTGATGCACTGCAGCTTGCATTGTACAAAATGACATTTGCTTCAGAACGTAAATGACTCTCTGAGCATAGATTGCTTTCTTCCTTTAGAAGTGGACAAAAGTTTCCGACGAAAACAATTTCTCGTGTTTCTTTACGCCTTCTCTGTCCGTACCAAATCTTAACTCGATGTACTGTGTCTTACAGGAGCATTAAAACCCTTCAACCTTTGTCACATCTTTGTCATATTAGAACCATGAATTTCAATTCGTTTTTTTTTTTTTGGAGATTTTATGTGATAAATCAAGACAAATTATAATTGCACAGTAAAAGGAAAATGACACACATTTCTATTTTATACTTAATAGCCTGAAGATTCCTACTGAGTCTGATGAAACCTGAACAGCACCCCCACAGTATGATGTTGCCACCACCATGTATCTCCATGGGTTTTTAGGGTGGTCATTGCTCTCCATGCCTAGCCTTTCAGCTTTGCTGGACAGTCATGTCTTGGTAGGTTTATGGTTGTCTAACATCATTTTCGAAATGATGAGTTAAACAGTTCTCCATGGAACGTTGCTTGGAGTATTGTACCTAACAATTAAAAAGGGACATATTTATCTATGCCACATATCTTATCTCCTTCCTGTTCTTTCATTTCCCTTTCTTCCCAAACTGGTCATTGTTGTGGAAAGACAAAATACGTAAAAGAAAATCAAGGGGTGTGAATATGTTGGTTTAAACTGAATAATGTTTTTCTTTAAAAGGAAACCAAAAAAAAAAATTGAAAGAAGTTAACTGTGTTGAAAGTCACTTTGGGTTTCAAAGGGTTTTACTTGATGCCAGTCTGACTTAAGTAAAACTAAATTTATCCAATGCACTATTTAAGCTTTCTGGGTTGTTTCATGTGCATGCATGTTTATGCATTTGCAGGGTTTTGTGTTTAATGACTTTTTCGAGACACTTCATGCCAGGAGGCTGAAATGAGTGAACGAGAGGAAGGAGGAGGGAAGGAGTTTGCCGAAAGTTTACACCAAAATAACACATTGCTAGTTGTGAAATTAGGCAAGCTAGAACCCTTCAGGTCTGAATTTTACAAACTTCACACAAACATGAAGTACAAAAACATTCACTCCAGGCAACCTTAGGCTCAAAACCAATATATGTGTGCAAAGTGTGGCTTTATTTTGCTCAAATTTAATTCAAATGCACCCCTTGACTTTGAGTGTCGGTCAGTTCATTCACCTCAGAACACACATTCCCTTCATCACTCACCTTATAAGACATCAAAGAAAGCATCAGGTCATGCTGCAGTGCCATGCCCATTTTCTTTCCTGAGCATTCCTGGCATTCCAGCTGCTAAGCGAAATCCTGCTGCAGCGGATAAAGCCGTGAACCTCGGACCCCGAACACATTACAGAGGAAAGAGAGCTGGAAACACAGGAAGACCGACGGAGAGGAAGTTGTTTTGGAAAGGTGTCTGAACTGTCAGAAGGTCTATTTGTAGATTAGCAGTGAGACACTTTCTGCACAAATGAGAGCAAGCCTCCCGTGAAAACAGAACCCATACTTGAATGGGTGTGTGGGTGTGTGTCAGTCTAATAACTCAGGAAGAGACCCTTTTGTTTTAAAAGGTGGAGGGTTACGAACAGTCTGTGAGAGTTGGCAGCAGCTGCGGAAATGTGAACGGTCAGCATGTGCAAGGTGTGTGCATGATATCAAACCAGTCAGTAGCAGCAAAACGGTGTACTGTTTGCAAAGCTGAGCAAATGTCTGTAAATGTGGTGACCTGTTCATCTGTCACTTGTCTTCTAACCTCCCCTATCCCACCTTCCTCGTGTGCAGGCTGGATTTCAACAGAGAAAATTAGATTCCGCATGCTACCTCGCCTCCAAAAGCTGAAAAACAACAGAGGTTGACATGGAGATGGTTCTGCAGTCAGACTGTAACCCAATCAATGCACAGAGTTTGCATGCATGTGTGTGATGCAAGACGCGGCTGTTCCTGGATATTTAATACTCTAATGTTGCAAGTTGGCCAGTCGTCACGTTTTTAGGTAATTTATACCAGGCAACACTGATAAACAAGTGTGGATTAATTTATTGGCTCCCCTTATAGGGACATGTGAAAATCCTCTCTGTGTTCCTTTGTTTTTAATCTGATGGTAAGAAGTTTAGACAACTCCAACTCTTAAAATGAGTACAATTATTCTGTTGATTATAAGAAAACAAGCGCAGGTGGTCGATACAAAAAGAAATTTTCTTTAAAAAAAACGTCCTAAGTGTTCACAGTTGCCAAATTAAAAATGGAAAATATTTGATAAAACACTATTTCTCTTTAATAATTTTTTTTTCTTATGTTTACTTTTGCTCTCATTTAAATTTCATAGTAGATAGGACCAGAGACATCCAGCAAGGGTAACTCATTCACTGAAGTTAGTGAAACACAGTAAGTGTTTGAACGTGTTTCTGTTCGGGGTTTTGTTTTATTATTTTCTTTCCTAAAAAGCTTAAACTTAGTCCCATCTGATCAAAGCACACAGTCCGAGTTATAGCCCAACTAGAATTTAAGTTTATGAAGTTTGGACAGGTGAGAGTTATTCTGCTGCGTCTCCCATCAGAAATCACCTAATGGCTGTCATGGGGGCTTTGTGACCCCAGGGTGACGCCCCTTGCTGCTAACAGGAAGCTTTGAAGATGGAAGACTGAAGATTTGTACCTCCCTTACCATCCTGTTCGATGTCTGTAGTGACAAGATAAATATATGGTTCCTTGTCCAGCTTGATGCCAACCGGCTTGAAGAAACCGGCCTCTGTGTCACCTCACATTTCAAACTTGAGGGAATCAGGAAGTGAGGAACTCTTATCAAAAAGTTTAAAGAAAAAAAATAATAATTTCTGGCTACCATATATATTACAAAGAAAATATAAAGACGGTAAATATATGCGCAATAATTATTTGTATTCAAATTAAAAGTTGTATAACTTGACTTTTTTTTTTTCAATTTAAGATTGTGGTGCTAGAATAATCTTAATTTTTATAAGAGGGGCGACAAATGTGACTGTATCTGAGTACACGTGTGTTGCATTTGAAAATGAAGGGGAAACTCAGCGTTTATGAAAGGGACCAAACATTACCCTGTATGCAGCTAATTGTTTATGCACGCATGCTTTTAACTCTAGAAGGAAAAAGAAAGACAGACTGGGGTTAAAATTAGTGAGTGTAGCAATGTAATTGATATCTGAACATTTTATTGATGACACTAAGAAGAAATATTTTACACAACCTAGAGTAAATGAATGCAATCAACTGCAAATGTATGCATTGTAAAAACATGTGAGTGGATGTGTGTGTGCATCCTGTGTCTGCCACTTTCTTTGTGTTAACAGCACATTCCATTGTTAGCTCCAAAGTGACGCTTTTCTTTTAACAGATAAGAGGTTTTGTTTTCTCGCGCAGTTCCTTACTAAAACCTTCACTCGTTCACTTGGTTCACTTACGACAAGTAGCGGAATCAGTGCCACACAGTTTTACTTTTTAAACAGATTTATTCTAATATTATTTTTTCTTCTGTGCAATCAGATGACTGCACTGTTGTCAACTCAGAGAAAGTTTCTGATGTCAGATTAGCAAATCTTTGTTTTATTTCTAAAACTGTTTTTGCAGACGAAATTGGAGAAGCGCCAAGTTTAAACATGAGCGGAGGGAGAAAGTAAAAAGATACGGAGCAACAGATGTGGCACAATGACACAGAGACTCGTCTGTTGCTTAGGTGTCAAAGACCTTCTCACACACAGCTGTCAGAGAACAAAGATCACCACGGTTATCCAAAAATTTGCTCTTATGTGTTATCTACCAGCTTCTGGTTTAGGAAGGGCGGAATAATGAAGAGATTTACTCTTTGTAATCTGGGAGAGGGAGTTTATTGCAAGAGCTGTGACTGATTGGATCCTTTGAGCTGCTACCAGTTCAGTCAGGTTCATTAGATCTGGATTCAGATAACAAGGCTGTTTAGATGTTAGCCTGATCCCATCTATTGCATATTGATGTTTCAGAGCAGTGTTATTAGTTATCAATTAGCAATTAATGTAAGCCAGGTGTGTGTTATGGAAGTGTGACACCAGTGTTGGAAGCTCACCAAGAAGGAATAAAAACCAGAAGTTTTAAGATTTTTATCATATTTGTTTATCCTTGATAGTATCCAATTTGGGCCTGCCATAGCAATGCATAGGAGATAATTGAAATGCCTTGCTAAGGCACCTATTACTCTACACCTCAAAATAACTACCACTTAATTCAGCTCCTACCGCTGTGTCCCCACCCCCGCCCCCACAATATATCAAAACATGCGACTGGATCTCAGCATGCGGGGCTATTACTTCTGTTGGCATTTCGGGGTAACCATGGCGACGTAGTTAGGAAAAACAGCAAATTCTATCTCAAAACAGAGAATTTTGTCTCCCCCTCTCTGTCTCACTCACACATGACAGTTTATGTGATAGCTATCACCATAGCAACAGAACACTGAGGAGAGCAGTATTTCAAAAGAGCAGAATAATAATAAATCTTATGTTTTTTGAACAATAACAATATTTGTTGTCAATCTGTTACTAAGTGATGAGCACGTTTCCTGGTAACCAAGTGTCACGAAGTAAACATCTGATTTTTAATTAGCAAAATTTACCAACTGTAAATTTTTTGTGTCTAAGCAGATAAGCAGTATTTCAAAAGGGCTTATAACTCATTTGGTGTTACGAAATTAGCATTTTTTTTCTGGTAACGAACTGCCACGAAGTATAAATCAGATTTTTACTTTTGTGTTGAATGCCTGTTTTATAATATATTTGTATTATAAGAACGCCTCCTCTAAAAAAAAAATACACTTGTATTGTAAAACAGACAGGAGGAGAAGTTTTAAGTACAGGCATTACAAGTTTTGAGAAGAAAAATACAAAGTTCTGCTTTCAAAATAAAAATGTAAGCAAATGTATTAAATGTTTTGAGAAATAAAGATATTAAATCCTGCTTTCAGATGGAAAATGTGTGCTCTTGGATTATCAGCCAAAAACATCTGCATTTTGCCATCTTTTTTTAGATTTGCTAATTTGTTGCCATTTTTTGGACAAAATCCCTTTTCATTACAAATAGCTATCAGAACCCCTTATATGGACAGCACAGTGGTTTATAAGCAGCTAATTTAAAAAAGACTGTCCAACTGAAGGACATGAGACAATGTATACTGTTGCAAAAGTTAGCAGATCTTCAAGTTGATCCACAATCCTTGTGCAATTTTAGGGATAAATGAAAGTTCATATTTACCCCAGTTTATGCAAATTGTGTTCACTGGGTTAGAACATCTGCCAAACTGGCAACCAATTTGAAACGGCACACTGAGTTGAAGCCTGTCGAGAGCCTTGGAAAATACCTGCAAGCAACAGATAAAAACAACAAACCATTATAAAAGTGTACCTTGGGAGAGCAGCTGTGACATTAACTCAGAATTACATTTGTAATGCTCCACTTGAGAAGGCCTCCTCTAAAAAAAAAAAAAAAAAGAAAGAAACCAAAGATAAATGGTAGACAATGAGGTCCTCCTTGAAAACAGAGGAGGATCAAAAAATAAAAAGTAGTCTACTACAAAATAAATAAAACCATCTCTAATTTTCTAATCCTTTCCAAAAAGATAGTTTCTTGTAAACTTTTAAGAGGCAATGATCAACAGTTTTTCTTTCTGGGATCTTGAATGTTTCTCACAGTACTTTTAACTTAGGTGTTGGCAGCGTATTGTATCATGTATAAAATAAAATAAAAAAAAAATGGACAAGTGTTCTGCCATAGTAGCTATAGTTTATCCCTTATCTTCAACCCACTCTACGGATTCCCTATCAAATTCAAGTCAGGACTCTGACTGGGTCACTCAAAAACATGAATGTTACTTTCAGTCAGAGGAAACGTTTCGGTCAAATTAAAACATTACTTTGGGTTGGTAGGTGGTGTAGCAGTAGAGCAGGCGACACCACAACGGAGGCTACTACTTGATGTCAGTAGGGTTCAGTTTCTAGCTTGGGACATTTGCTGTCTGTCTTTTCCCTCATATCTCCGCTCATATCCTGTCTGATTACTGTAAATAAAGGCCATCATTTTACAAAGTCTTAAAATAGATTAGTTTGGAACAAATGTCTGTGTAACTTCTTTTGCTTGAAGAGTGACGTCTACATTTGTGTCCACATGATTTCTGTTGGGGGTTTTTCGATAAAGATATGAAACGATATTTTCTGAAAATACTGTTATTATTTAACCTAATTCTCCCCAGGGTATTAATACTTTTGGACTTTTGGCCTTTAATGTATCCAAGTGGGCTTTAGCTGAAAAGAGAATAAACCCAGGTTTTGAAAAGAACGGGGCATATATTTGAAACAGCTCTCACTTTTTAAAATGCCAACACTCCCAAGCCTTAGCATTGTACCCATGCGTTTTTCTACATTTCTCAAGGCTGTTTCCTGTCTTTCAGGTTGCTGTGGCAACCCTTCCTGTGCTGTTATCATGACGCAGCAGTCTCCCACATACAGCCAGACAGCCACATCCCACAGTCTACCAACAAGCTAGACATTTGTCCATCTGACACCCATCACTGAGCTTTTTTTTTTTTTTTTTTTTTCCCACAGCACAGAAATTCAACAAAGCAAAGTAGACTCTTTAGTCTAGAGGGAGCAGAGCAAGACTGAATACAAAACACACATGGAGGCAAACAGGAGTGATCAGCATGAAGATTGAGGTTTAAAAGTGGAGCAAACAAAGAACAAGACAGTAGGGAAAGGGAGATCAATCAGAAAAAAAGGTCAGCAAGAGTTGGGTTACGTTGTTTATCTAAACTCGTCATTCAGAAGGGCTTCTTCTATGTTTGTTGGCAGCTTCTCATCTTTTCCTTTAAGTCCAGCAAATATACTTTAAATACCACTCATTTGTCCTGCAGAATATCCTGCCCTCAGGTTGGGATCTTACTCTTCCTCAACTTGCTCACGTTCGTACGTAGTCGTTGAGGCTCCCCTGGTCTTCGTTACTGAATAATCTCAACGATGCACTCAGCCTTCCCTGCACTTCCACTTACTTCAGAGTGACGTCTTTAAGTATTTCTTACCTCTCATGCTCAAGATGCTGTTGGCTTTTCTAATCAGTAACCTGAGGTTACCTGGGCAACAAAAGAAATAAAAACATGAAGAGTTTTTATTTTTTGCTAAATTATGGGTTTCTTTATTGTTATTTTTTTGTTCTTTCCTGTGTTTAATGTGGACAATTTACCAAAATAAAGTGATTGATTGATTGTTACATACTGCATGTGATTAATACAAAGGTAGAGCTGTGTACTTAAAAAAAAAAGCAAAAAGAAAGACCAAAATGATAAGCGTCATTTTGAAAATTGTGATTTTCATCATAGACTCTGAGGTTGTGGCAGCTGGTGTATGATTTACCCCTTTTAACATGTTTTTGGACCCAGAGTGCATGAAATAAACAAGAGCATCAAAGCTCTCCCTGTGATGTCGGTAGTATTATTTTTTAACATGGCCGCTCTCTTCATTACAGGCTGCTGTACTTTATTTTCACTTTGGAAACGTATACATAGATCCTCTGGTATGCAGTGTACCTTTGCATAATCATAGTGGTCCACCACAGTCCACTTACAGCCAGTCCATCTGTTTTGTTTAGTCCCCGATATCTATGATTAATAAGCATTATTCTCATTTTTAATTTGTTGTGCTTGAATTTTGGGCCACTCTCCACTATTTTCTAACACTGATGTGGTGTCCTGCTAACTAATGAAGCAAATTTATTTGAGAAAAAAAACAAAAAAACTATGGGAACAAACTTCATCCAGAAAGATGGATGGGACAGCAGCAGAAGATGGGTTCTGCTGTCTCCATCCTGGACAGGTCCATGCAATCATAGCGGGTCTGGGAACAAAGATTGTTCGTCAACCTTACTTTCTGAACTTCAAGGAAAGCTGATGTTCTCTTCCTTTATCTTGATCTGCTTTAATCTAAAAGAATGTCGCTGCATATTTCATGCTGACATGATCTGTGCAGGTTCAAATCACAATTATAAATCATGAAGACAGAAATGCATTTTTGACTAACACATCAACACTGTCAAAAACGTTTTTAGCTTACAAATATCACAAACCTTACAATAGTTCACTAAGGTGCAATTGCCTCTGGAAATACAGCTATTTATTCTTGCACAGCCTCAACAGCACATATAAATTGTTTTAATTCATTGAAATTAAGTGGATTTCATATGAACTGTGCAATTTAGTCCAATTCAGCTTCTTGTCAGTCAGAACTGAGTTATATCTGTAGTGAAAAATGGGTGGGTGAAAAAAAGCTTTGCCAAAAGCATGAGCTAATGTAGGGTGGAGGGTTTTTTTGCGTTTAATTAGCATGGACAACATTTGAGACGAGAAGGAAAAAAAAATCTGAATGGATGATGGATCCAATGAGTTGGGAGTTATTCCTGACCTGAGTTGAAGAAAAGCAGTGAAAGAAGTTTTTGGAGAAGAGAAGACTAGAGTTAAACAGAGAAAAGGCTCAAAGATAAAATAAAAAAAATAAAAATTCAGACACAGAGAGAAAATGCGACACATGGACAGATGATGAGGAGGTGGAGGAGAGCCGATGAAGTCACTGAGGCGTGTAGAAAAGAGTGGTGAGAATATGACCCTCAACTGAGACACGATGTAGCAAGACAGCAATGGCCTACATCACCAACACGGGAGGGTTACTGTCAATCTGGCAGGCTGTTCCCCTCCTCCCCCCCATCAGAGGCTGATTTCCATCATGAGAGATAGCGTTCCTCTCTATGACAGTTTAATGTTGCACAATTTCCACCGAACAATAACAATGGCAACAAAATAGGTTTTTTTTCCCCTTTACTGGGATGTTTCCATGGATAAGAAGCAAAGACTTCAGATGCAGATTTCACTCAGATGATTTTCACCTCACTTCTGTCAGAAGTCCATCGTATGTCTGAGTCTTTCACTAACATTTTAACCCGTAGTCATTTAAACTTCTCACATTTTATCATTTTACTGCCACAAACGTCAATTTGACTACTACTGTGTACTTTGAATATTAATGTGTAAATGCCCTGAAGAACGGGAGAATTTTAATAAAAGAGCTGGACACGGTGCATCTTCTCCGGCGATTATTATCTCAGTTAGCTTACAAACATACACAACGATATTATCAACGTTGAAACAGCAGTATGTTAGCAACGGCGCTAACAATGGAGCTAACAGAGCTAACAACGAAATTTAACATTCGGAGCGTCCAAAAAAAACCTCACAATCTTTCTGAAAGTTAAGAAACAAATGTACAGTCTACAGGTGTGTTTAAATATATACTCAGACCTGAAGAAGGGGATAATTTTAATAAAAGAGCCGGACACGGTGCTTCTGCTCCAGCGATTATTAT
>NW_015113741.1:0-20248 GCF_001443285.1 Poecilia latipinna
TTGTTAATTCAGTGAAGTCCACACAGGCAGTCTGTGAAGACAAACAAGTCTACATCTAGTTGTTTGAAACTACCCACTTTTTGTGTTGACAGCACAAACTATGAATTTACACTAGGTGGGTTATAAGAAGTGTCTGCCGCCTTTGTCTTTAAGATTCCTTTTTTGATGGAAGACACTGGATGTCTTTTATGTGGGACCTTTCTGATAGATGTCAACTGCTGAAGTGGATTTTATATGTTTACTAACCCTGTTTCAGGCTCATGAATATGCATATTCTTAAAATAAAGAATGTTAGAAAATAAATAAATAAAATAAATCCTAGCAGATTTTCTGTGCAGCTCTCTATCCCAGTAGTATGTTGATTGTATGTGGTAAAGGGATAAATCTGCCCCACTGTGCCAGTAACAGCCAGGTTATCTCTTTCCCATTTGTTTTTGGAAACTTTACACCAGTGCTTCTCAATTCCCGTCCTCACGTCCCCCTGCTCTGCATGTTTTAGATGTGCCTCTATTCCAGAACAGCTGATTCAAATGATTGCATGACCGTCAAGTACTCCAGAAGCCTGTTAATCACCAAAATATTCAATCCAGGTGTGTGGCAGAAGGGAAACACCTAAAACATGCAGGGCAGGGGGGCTTGAGGACCGGAATTCAGGAACACTGCTTTACACAAAGATTAAGCAAGTCATGACTGCTGGCTGGAAAAAGACTATCAGCAGCAGAGCACCGCCGTACAGTTTGGTCTCTCGGGTTTCACCAGGACCAACAGGCCATAAAATCTTCCTAAAAACAGCCATGTGAAGCTTGTTCGTGTTCGAGTAGAAGCTGTGCACTGTGCTCTAAGAACATTATCCCCCTTTAATCCACTTTGCCTTCTGCTGCGTGCAGGTGGACAGACGGCCAGATGGAGCTGGGTGGCACAAACGCCAGCCTCCACGCTTAATTGCAACAAACTATTTATCTCGGAGACAAAGTCAACTAATTCACTAAGAGTTGACGGTGCATTTCATCTTTTTGTTGCCGTCTACTCCTTTTCATGCTCTGTGGTTAGGTGCCACTCTTTGCTTTGCTATGGAGGACCAGGACATAAGGCAGCAGAAGCTGGACAACCAGGTAAACACAGGCTGATTATTTGTGCAGTAAACAGGACGAATCTGTGATTGGCTGCACTAACATAACTCCTTTGTTTTTCTAGAGTGATCTCGTTCTAGATTTAGAGAAATTGAGAAGCTCTGATCATGTGTTTTTTTTTTTTTTTGACGTTATCTTTGTATTTTCTCTGCATGGAAAGACTTTGCGCTTGTCATTTGAACTTAATATTCCTGTGGGATCATTAAATTGTGTTTTGTTGCAACATATAACTTTACAATTAATTAAGAATTGATCTCTCGAGACTAGAGTGTCATTGGGTCATGGGTGTACGAGCCACCTGCTGGTTAGGCATCTGATCAAGGTTTACTTGTTCTCCAAAGCACGACGGTGTCTTTGAAGAACAAAATAAATGTAAAATTCAGTTTTGTCGTTTAATGCTGCATCAGCATTAAACGACTATAATGACTATTATGGGTGTTGAGAACAATAATTATAGGTAAACTTATATATTGATATTCCCCCTGATTATACACACCAATGAAATGAATGCACATGATATGCGTCTTTGTAAACCTCTGACTGGTTCAACATTGTGGTATCCACATTGTAGTAAATTATTAAAAATAATTTGTGCACTTCTGCACTTTAACGTCAATGTTGGTTGACGTTAAAGTGTAAATGCGATGATGTAATGCATCATTTTCTTCTTCTTTCTTTCTTTCTTTCTTTTATTTTGTCATTCAAAGGCAAAGAAAATTTGTCCAATTATTTCAATCACTTGTTCGGCATTTTTGATCTCCCACCCTAGCGAGCTCTTTTGATGAAGAAGCAGCAGAAGAAGAGAGCAGACGCTCAGATGGTGGTGGCCAATAGAGACGCTCGCCAAAAGAATCGAAAGCACAAGACGGTCAGCTCAGAAGAGACGCCTCTGCTGATCTCTCAGTCCCTGAGCAGCACGTCTCTGAGTGGTCAGTATTTGAACAGGGTCCTGTTGTTTGCGAACAACGATCCACTCGTCATCGTTTCCAGGGGTGTAATTAATGAATTTTAAAACCAAGAAAATAACGTGAAAGCTCAAATTTATTGTGGGTCTTGTCACATCTGGTGGCTGCCTGCTGCTGAGAGCATATAGGTTATGCGCTTTTATGCTGATCTTGTTATGAATAAAGTAACCTGACATTAAGTTTGTGGAATGATAATCACCTCAGCCCTTGCAATCCGTAAAAGTCCTCTCCATGCCAGGAAATTAACTAATTTAGACGAGCTTTGTCATTTACCAGCTACCAAAAAGACTGATCATAATTCCAGGCAGAATTAAGCCAGTGGCTTTTGATGCTTATATATATATATATAACAGTTTCTCTGAAACTTACTAAAGAGCATTAATCCAAATATTAGTAGAGGGTGCATGCATATATTTGAGCCAGTATGATCATTGCATTTACAGTGTGTTCTGTTGATGTTTGTTTCCTGGAGATCAAGTGGAGCATGCCCATGACAACCCCTTGGACGAGATCACACTGGGCGAGGGTGACGTGAACGTGAGTTCAGAACCGGACGAAACGCCTCCAGAGAAGCCCGTCACTCCCAAAACGATGGACTTAGAGGTTGACCGAGAGCCTGAGGTAAATGGTAAAGAAGAGAACGTAGCCCCCGAGGAGGTAAAAAAGACCAAAAAGAAAGATGTGAAAAAAGACAAAACCAAACGTAAGACTTTGTTTTTTTTTTTTTAACTGAGACTGTACAAAGTTGAGATTTTATGCATTTTTATGAAAATCATAGAGACGTTTGCCACATTTAATCATTTACCAGAAGCTTTCTGGTTCTTTAGGAGTGGAAGAGACAGAAGAGGAACTAGAAAAGGAGAAGAAAGAGAAAAAGGCAAAGAAAAAAGACAAAGTGAAGGAATCTGTCGACACGCAGAAGAGCAAACAAGAACGTAAAAGTAATGTTGAGAAACGAGCGCGTTCATGCTATCCGTTCTGTGACCGTAACGCTTTAAGTCAAGCTTTTGTGTCATCCTGCTGGGTTTCTTTAAGACGTAAGCAAACATTTCTTTTGCAGAGAAGCATTTGAAGGAGGATTCAACCCCTGAGACCAAACCAGAGGTGAAGGATGATGCTCTAAAGGATAAACGCAACGAGAGCGACAAAGACGATCCTCAGGAGCCCGAGACTCCTTCGCCCATGAAGAAGAAAACTCTGGATACGTGTGAGTGATTATGTGATCTAATTTGCTGTGCAATCTGCAGCTCTGTTGAGCTAATGAAGACAAGTTTTTCACATTATAATTCGCAGCCAGGTGTCAAATAAGCGACGAGAGCAAAGATGAGGAAATCCAAGAAGAATCTGAGCGGAAGAAGGAGAAAAAGTCAAAGAAAGCAGAGAAAACTCCTTCCACTCTGGCGTCGTACAACTCCAACTGTAGGGAGACGTCATCCTCAGGCAGTGAACATAACGAAAGGGTCAGGCTTTAAAAGTATTTTTTAAAGTGAATATTGAAAAAAAAAAAACATTATCTGTGGAATTAAATTGCATCCCATTTCAGGTGACTTCTCCGATGTCCGTGGAGGACCTTGAGAATTTTGCCCTCCGTCCCGCTCCAAGAGACGTGACCATCCAGTGTAGGGTCACCAGGGACAGGAGAGGCATGGAGAAGGGCATCTACCCAACTTACTACCTCCACATGGAGAAAGAGGACGGCAAGAGGGTGAACATTTTTCCTTGTGGAAAATCTTTCTCAAAAAATGCAAAAACAAGTTAAATGAATTGCATTTAACTTTAGAAACAGACTGTAATCTATTGCTCTACTGTTTCACCTTAAAGGTGTTTCTGATGGCGGGCAGGAAACGAAAAAAGTGCAAAACGTCCAACTATCTCATCTCCATCGACCCGACAAATCTAACCAGAGATGCAAACTGCTACATCGGAAAACTAAGGTACAGTCTAACGTTTTCTGCTTACTGTAAGAAAGGTTTTCCTCAAATCATATTGGAAGTTGGAGCTGTTTTATCACCTCAGCTTTGCATGATTACAACTTTTAGTACCGACAAGCAACTTTGAGACATTGCACGATAATAAAAAGAAAGCACGCCCTCTCGTAAGGTATAAATTACTTTGTCTGCACCAGGTTTGCATAATCTAAGTGTGCAAAGCACATACCACAGATTCCACAGTTTTGAGCGGTGTACCTCAAGTATTCTGGACACTTACAAAATACCTTGTGAAACCCTGACGTTTACAGAAGGTGAAGGATTTCATATTAAACTTACTTAGTGCATCTGTCTTTAGTTGTTTGTTTCCTCAACAAAGCAATTGAAAACCAATGATGGCTTTTACCGTGTGTAGTGTTTACCGTAGAAAGTACTCCTGCTTCGGTGCTTTATTGTGTCGCTATGTCTATTTCCTCGATGAAACTGAAACTAAACAATTGCTGCAATTATCTCTTTTCACGTCTTTGTTGTATAAAAGCAACACTTGGGTTGGTGTGTCTGTGTTTAGCTGTATTTAATTCCTGCTATTTAACGGGGTGAGAGGTTATTCCTCTTCAGTCTTCATGATGAAGTAGCTGCTTGTGAACCGGTCATGTGCCTTGAGAATTGCCTCAAAATGACATTGGTAGACAAATAAATTGAGTTAAACAGGACTTCCATGACTTTACTTTTTCCTCTTGGTCTTTTTTTGTTGTTGTTGTTTTCCCCCAGAGTCATGGTTCTTCTTTCATCCGTTCTTAAATGACCGAAAATGTATTTGATTTGTTCTTTAAACAAAAGAACAAATGGCAATGTCACGATACCACAAAAGTTATTGATATTCTACAATTTTAAAGACATGCAATGTGCAACCTATTTATTGTTAGATCCATTTGGTTACGTTACTACAAACAAACAAAACATGACACAAATGTCCAAAATCCCAAATCTAGTGCTGCATAGTCCTCAAACCCAATGGCGACACATTTTTACAATGTCGATCTTTTAAATTTGAAACCTCAGTGTTCTTTTGCACACATGTTGTGGTATTGCTTTTAAGAGTTTAACTCTCATTTGCTTCAGGTCCAATGTTCTGGGAACAAAGTTTACGGTCTATGATGGAGGTGAAAACCCAGAGAAAAAACCTTTCATTAAAGAGAGTGAGTCAGTGCGGCAAGAACTGGCAGCCATATGCTATGTGAGTCCCAAACATGCATACACACACACTGCCTCGCACAACATAACAAGCGGTAAAACCTAGAAGACACACAAATTATTCTTTTCCAGGAGACAAACGTTCTGGGTTTCAAGGGTCCGAGGAAAATGACAGTGATCATCCCTGGCATGCTGGAGAATGATGAAAGAGTGTCCATTTGCCCCAAAAATGTAAGTCTTTGTTTTAAAAGAAAAAAGACAAATGATGTTCAGAATCGGTCATGAAGTTGGTTAAGAGTCAAATATTTCAGCCGAGGTGACAGTCACGTTTATTTCAGGAGCTCGAGACTCTGCTGGTGCGCCACTCGAATGGAAATACGGACAAGCTGGTCACTTTGGTGAACAAATCCCCAACCTGGAATGAGCAGACTCAGTCGTACGTGCTGAACTTCCACGGACGTGTAACGCAAGCCTCCGTGAAAAACTTCCAGATCATCCACCCAGACAACGGTAAAATAACCACATTTCTCTCACGACTGACAAACCCGTTGATGTGTTTCGCCTGAGCTCTTCAAACGCCGTTTTTATGTCTCTTCCAGAGGATTACATTGTGATGCAATTTGGTCGTGTGGCAGAGGACGTTTTCTCCATGGATTATAGTTTTCCTATGTGTGCCCTTCAAGCCTTTGCCATCACTCTGTCATCCTTTGATGGCAAACTGGCATGTGAATGACCACACCCAAAGTGCTTAACAAGATGTGTAAACATCACAAAAAATGTGCTAGTTAAAACTGAAGCTACACCCATTATTTAACGCGGGACCATGTTTGATTATATCTGCTACGCACACAACTTGAAACGTACCACAAATGTGACAGAAGAGTTGTTTTATAGGTCCTATGATTTTCTTTTTTTATTTTTATTTTAATTGAAATACAAGGCAATATTACATAGCTTTCCTTTCATACTTTCAAAATGTGTATGTGATTCGTGCAATTAAACTATTGTGCTATTTAATGAGAAATCTGAAGTATTAAAAGAAAAGATTGAGTATTAAGATTTACCATTTATTTTTTTAAAAGCAGTAATATAACACACATTTGTTTGCCATAACCACTGACTGTTTCATTTTATAATAAAGTTCGTGATCTTTACATGTGCACTGTTTTTTTTTTCCTCAGGCAGGGAAGGTCTACCTAAAAATCATCCTTTACACATGCAATCCCCTCAGGATGTGGCACGTCACATCTTTTATTGTTTTGAGGGACAGGCGCAAAATGTCGTCTTCAATATTTCAGTTTTAGTCCAAATGATTTGGATCTTTTATAGGTCATGAATCTCCAGGTGGTGGCCAAAACTTTCTGTATAAAATCAAGCTAAATTTAGACTTCATGTAACTAAGACTTGATGTTCAGAGTTGCTCTCCATTCAAATCTGCCTGATTTTAAGCTAGTTAGCTAAGAATAAAGGGTACAAATGTCAGGTTTGTACCCTGACAAATGCACAAACTCACTGTTTGTACCAGACAAACTTAGTGACAGACTAAACATACAATCATCTCAACTTATCAAAACAAAACAGAATCAACTCTACATTTTCTGCTTTTCCCTCCTCCTGCACCAGGAGGGGGTGGAGCTTCCCCTGAGATGGGTGGAGCTTGTAGCATCTGCAGTTCCTCCTGTGCATCATGTCATTGTCTTTCACTTCCTGTGTTCTACATTACGTCAACGGACACCGATTAGCCAATACTAGCCACTAAGCTAGTACCGTATTTTCCACACTATAAGGCGCACCTTCAATGAATGGCCTATTTTAAAAGTTTTTATATATAAGGCGGACCTCATAAGGCGCATAGAATAGACGCTACAGTAGAGGCTGGAGTTACATTATGCATCCACTAGATGGAGCTGCACTACAGGGAATGTCAACAAAACAGTCCGCAAGGAGAGCTTTCCACAACTGGGCCGGGGCGTGGCCGGACGATGGTTAACCTTTCACCGTTCATGCACAGCATGTTTGTGGAGAACGTGGTGCTAAATGACCTGCAAGACGCCCTCGGTAGGTAGGTCAGTCAAACTTTATTAACAAACCAACGTTCTGACAACTATCCCAGCATGCACCACGCGCTTCTTCTACGGGCGAAAATGAAGTCGGCGGCTGCTTACCGTAGTTGCTAGATCTGTTGTGGCTCAGTATTGGTCCATATATAAGGCGCACCGGATTATAAGGCGCACTGTCCGGCTTTTGAGGAAATTGAAGGTTTTTAGGTGTGCCTTATAGTGCGGAAAATACGGCAACTAAAATATGGAAAATCAAATAAAACAATGAAGAAAGTAATTAACTACTAAAAGGAAAAAACTGTAAAAATACTACAATGCAAATAGAGCCAATACAATAAAGCAGTAATATAACAGTGTGGTATGAATATGTATGCTTAACTTTGTATTATTTTGGTGAGGGCAAAATAACTACATTAAGATTAGTTTACACTAATTGATAAGTTTGTGGTCTAAGTAATCCTTGTCACAATGAATAAGACCAAACATTATTTTGAGAAAGAAATGTTTTATTTATTTTTCTTTCCGTCAATTAGAAATCAATAACCTTTTTGTTGAATTGATTCAGCACATTCTGTTGTTTATAGCAATATGAGAAATATTCTCTTGTCAGGGTGAGAAATGCAAGTGAGAAATTCTGAAATGCTCCAGACTGGCCTGTCAGGCATCTTCAAGTTTTGCCGCAGCTTCTATTCACTGGCTTTTTTTGAATGCCAGAAGACAGAATAGTGCCGGTTGTCCTTCTGGAGGAAGATAAAGGGCAGGGGTCCAAAGAGTCGACTGTGTAAGCTGTTGTTGGGCCGATGTCATTCTGGCCTTGGGCAGCTGAAAGCAGCGTCTGTGAAGCAGTCCCATTCTTTACGCCTTACATGCACAGACACAGGGCACAACTGCAGCAGCCAGTCACATTTTCTTGCACATATATTACAGCAGAGTGCCAAAAAACTCTGAGATGTCCCACCTAATGAGATGGAGCATTTGAACTTTTCCATATTTTGTCACATTACAATTAAATGCAATTTTATTACAACGTAGCACATAATTGTGAAGATGTGGACGCTGCATAACATGATTCTGCCACTACCATGTTTTACCATGGCGACAGCTTCATGTGACGGGCGGTGTTTACTTTCAGTTTTCATCTCATCTGATCAAATCTCAAACATATTTGCCGTGTCCCTGATATAATTTGTGGCAAACATGAAATTCTCCTACGTTTTTTTTTCTTTCTTTTTTTTCCTTCTTTCCCGTCTCTCATAAAGAGAGAGCTGAGTTGTGATTCCTGAGTTACCATTTGCCTCTTGTTTCTAGCTTATCTGGATAGTTACGTCTTTTTAAGTTTGACGTATGATCCCACTTTTTCTGTGATTTTCTGTGATTTTTAAGATGTTCCTCGATCTTCTGTATGTTCACTAGTGTTCTCTGACAAAACTAGCTGTCACTGTTCTTCCACTTCACAATTAGGCGCTAGTTTGTGTTGATCACATGTAATTTACAAAATATATATTAAAGTCTGGGGTTTTAATATGACAGAAGGTGAAAAATTGAAAGAATTAGTACTACTTTTGCAAGGCAGAGTGGCTCTGCAAGTTATGGCCTGATTCTATGGAAGCAGACAAACCCTTCCAGCAAATAACACCGTTTTCCATTTCCTAGGGGGTCTTTGCGCCACACGTTGTCTGATCCAGTCTCAGGACATGGGGTACAGAGGTGTAATTTTCAGCTTTCCCTACAGATTTAGGACTTCCCATTCAGAAACACACACATGCAAGAACTTACTTATACAGGCCTCTCATGTTGGTCACTTTCTGTCTTGCCAAACAAGTTCCGTTAAAAATAAAAAAAGAAAAAAGGATAGCAAGAGAGTAGGTCTTTGCAGCTTTGTTTCTGAGCCCTAACCTACAGCAACTCCTCAGAATTACATACCATGAGACACACAAAGATACAAACACACACCCTTCTTCACACGTACCACCTACTGGTAGAGAAAAAGAAAGAAGACTGTGCTAACCTCACCATTTGTGTTCTGTGACAGTGTGTGTGTGTGTGTGTGTGTGTACTTGTGTATATGTGCGCCCAATTGTCTCCGTCTTCTTTATCTCACTCTCCCCATGCCTCTTCCCCCCTTCTCCTGTCCTCCTCCTCTCAGATCCTTCTTCCTCTCCATGATTTCACAGACCTCCACTTACTCCATTGTGCGGAGAAACAAAAAAAGAAGAAGCGGGAGAATAAAGAAACACAATCGCCTTGTCCTCTCTCTCGTCTTAATAAGCAGCTCCAAGTTTGATAATTACACGTTCAGCGCGCCGCATGAGTTTCTATGCAGTGTTCACATCAGGGAGAGAGCCATTGACTCCGCTGTTGAGGGGAGCCACTATTAGGAATGACTGACAACTGTCCCCCCCCCAACACCCACCACCACCACCAGCACTCCTAACTCCCCTCCCTGTTTGGTCCGTGGAGGCTGTAAAAGCGAGAACAGATCCGATCAGTTTCATCTCCCCGTCAGGGAACGTGTCCCTGAACGTCACCGTGTAAGTGCCGGAGCAGCCGGCAGACCACATAAGTTGCAAGGCCCCATAATCCATTCCATAACCCGTCGCCATGTGTTGCCGATTAACGGGGTTTCTGCGGAGCAAACGCAGAGGAGACGGCCAGGCTGAGGGTTTTCTTCCGCGGCGGAAGCCAATCTGTTTAGGATTAAGGGAATAACTGGTGTGGCTGACACCGGGGCATCCAGCGAAGAAGAAACGGGGATGAAGAGAGAGAGAGAAAGAGGCAGAGAGAGAGAGGGGGGAAAAAGGAAGAAGAATCGCGAATGTGATGACAGGGAGTTGATTGTGTTTTGGCAAAAGGTCTGGTTGCTGGTGATGCTTGGAGTCCGTTCCTGTTGATTGTCTTGGGAGTCTATTGCTCTGGCGTATGGAAAGGATCTTCTTCTCTCCGAATGAAAACCGACCCTTTGAAGTCCAACTTTTCCCAATTGTTGCAACTTCCGTTCTTTCGTACCCGTGAATTGCCAGGAATTTATGCGTTTCGCCTTATCGCAGATCAGCGAAAATAAAGGCAACGCTGTTCTCCCGGTGTCTCCAGCCTGTTTGATGCAGAGACACACCTTATCTGTCTCCTCGGTACAGAGAGGCCTTCTTTTGTGAACCAGCGGCTCACTCACCCATTATGATGGCAATCTCGGATGATTAAAGACCCGTGGAAGAAACTGGGCTACCTGTTGCTATGATGTCATGTCTGGTCTAGAGCAACTGCAATAATTAAGATTTAGGGCCACTGGAGCTGTTTGTGGAAAAATATCAATTAGTTGCTGGCTACAGGGAGGCAGTTTATGTTTTGGATGTGAAGTTTGGGTTTTTTACTGATCATTAAGGAGTACGTGTGGGTGCAAATGCTGACGCTTTTCAGTTGTTAATGTATAAGAAACAGCTGTTTCTTGAAGCAGCCCTTGTATTAAGACTTTAAGAAGCCAATTACAAGTCTTGGTCTGAATTTTGATTTCTCACTACATGGCCATAATAATCAAACCACAGAGTCTGACAGTGAAGTTGTGTGAAGTCTGAATTTATTTAGCATTATTGGGATTTTATGTGATAGACTGCGACTAAGTAGTGCTTATTAGAAGGAAACTCTACTTGGCTTGCAAATTGTGGTTACGAAATAAAGTCTGAAAAATGTGACCTGCATTCGTTCTCAGTCCCTCTAAATAAACGCTAAAACTGTACATCGGCCTGAACGGTATGGTGGAACACGGTGAAAGTCACATCATGCTGTGGGAAGCTTTTCTTAAACAAGGAAAGGGAAGCTAGTCAGATGTTATGAGAATATAGGTAGAACGAAATAGGAAGTTACCCTGGGAGAAATTTGTTAGAGGCTACAAAAGACATAAGGCTAGACAGCAACACCAACCAGCCAGCCAGAGCTACAGTGAATAGTTCAGATGAAGGCATAGTTATGTGTCAGAGTGGCACAGTTAAAGTCCAAACTTTTATCCAATTGTGAAAATATCTGGCATGAAAATGCCATGGCAAAAAAACAAAATAAAATAAAAAGAAACTGACTGAATTTGAAGCTATTTAGCAAAGAAAAATAGTCAGAAATATTACTTTCTGAAATTGAAAAGCTGGTAAAGTCCTTAAAACTCATGTCAGACTCTTTGCTTAATGGGACCTGTAGACTCCAGAGACCCATATAGACCTTCAAGATAACAGTGATGTGCCCAAGTATTAGTTTATCAATCAAACCAAACAGTTTTTATTGGTTTAATACTAAATTACAACAACGTCAAAAGATGTTCAATATTATTTAATTAAGAAGTGCTCATCCAATGCAAACACAGCTATTTATTAATTTATTAAGTTTGAAAAAGGGTAATTTTGTTAGTACATTCTGCCAAAACTGGCCGTTCGTAGCGTTGGTGTGGCCAGAAATGGTAATGAGTCTGACACCACCGCTTTATGTGATGGCAGCAAAAGATGGTTTTTTTTGGACTCAGAGGTGTCGAATAAATATGCACGCCACACTTTTCAGGTGTTTATTTTAAAAAGAAAAACTTGATAACCATCCACTACTTCCATTGGTTTATCGTACCAATAAAGTACTTCAAAGTTTGTTATCGCAACATTGCAAATATGGAAAACGTCCAGGGGAATGAACACTTTTGCAGGACACTGTAATTCTATGCTATTTTCTACATTTGCTAAATTTAAGTTAAACCCAGTTGCTACATTCCTTAAAACATATTCACTCAGTATTTTAAGACTTAATGTATGGCCGCACCAAAGCATTGCAGCATAAGCTGGTCTTGCATTTCAACTTAGCTCAACATTTCAGCTTTATAGACCACAACTTTAGTGTTCAGTACAATGCTTTACTCAGCAAAGCAAAGCAAACTCCCTGGTCAAAAAAACAAAAAACAAAAAAAAAACTGTGGAACATTTAGCTCCTAAAGAGCCAAATACTTCTCTTATGAGTCATCCAAGACAAAAGTGGTGTTTGAAGAACAGTAAGCAGTCTGACCAATCAGATTTTTGACAAAGTGTGGAAATACAAATATGGTCAAATCTGGCCATCTCTGCATTATATTGATGAGGAAAAGGTGCATATAATGTGAGATCATAAACACCTCCTCACTATTTTCTCCAGTGAGCCATTAAAAAAAAAGCACAATGTTTTAAAACCTTTTTTTAAAAAAAAAAAAAAAAAAGATGGTTTGAGCCCGAACATAAAGTGTGACATTCAGTGCAGTCACATTTAAAATGTTATCAAGAGTTCACTTATATTTAACTATATAAGTCGAGTTAAAGCAGCTTAAGCGAAGCTAAGCTGATTTCCCAGTTTGCATGTAATTGTTTGTGTGTCACTGTATTAAAGAGCTGTTAATTTCTAAAGTTACTGCCTGCTGATCTTGTGCTTGGCACTAGCAGCCGCCAAAGCAGGTAGAAGGACGCAGAGAGAGCAAGGTGAGCCATCTATGATCCTACAGTCAATATTCCTGTCTGTATTTGAAGCTTCCCATGCCTCCAGTGTGAGGATGGTCTACTGATGCCGTCTACGTTCAGTCTGGAACATAACTCTAAACGTGGCAAGCATTTCCATATTCTTTGCTAGCTTATTAGTTAGCTTATTAGTTAGCAGCTAACTTTTCTTCCTTGCTTAGGCAGTTAAAAGTTTCTTAAAGTAGCATGGAGTTAGCTTTAAAGGTGGCAGGAGATAAATCAAGCTTTTCTGACTCCACGCACACAGTACTGGTTTTTAGTGGTTTCGCTCTTGAGTCCACACTGAATTAGCATTTCATGAGCCTCCAGGCAAAACAAATAAACGAATCTTGCACAGCTTTTTAAAAATTGATGTCACAGATCCACGGTGAAAACGCTAGGACTTTCACACCTTGCAGTTCTCTCTACTGTCCTCTCAACCATAAGACCTGTGTGGCGTAACTTTTCACCATCTGTACTCGCCCACAGGGGTTCTGCTGGTTCTCTCCGTGGGCTTGTAGCCCAGATTTTTTTTTACAGGAACACTCAAATTGAAAGGGTGGCACCAAAAAGCAGAAAGAGAAAGGGTCTGATTGTGAGCAGAAGAAATAAAGCGACGAGGCCTGCTTTTAGGAACGTTGGGTGATCTCCTGTTCTCACCGTTTGGATAATTTATCTCTCTAAGACAAGTAAAAATCTAATTCATTGCCACCAAGAGGCAGTATTGAAATCAATTATACGTCTAAATGAAGCATGTTTGTTTAGAGTGAAAAACTCTATGAATATTGGGCTGTACTCATCTGTAAAATACGAGTGGTTTGCTATAACAGATGCTGAGTAGTAGCATGTCAACACTTATATCGTGGCGAGTCTGAATATAGAGCCAGAGACAGCGTATAAGTAGAAACACATCGATGAAAAACACAGTTTCTGAAGTGAAAACTTCTTTTTTTCAGAATGAACTTAAATTTAAAAAAAAAGTGAAAACAAACATTGGAGAAGAATAGAAACAGGGCTTCTCACTATAAACTACTTAAAAACAGGGAAATTGAGAAAAAAAAACCCCACAATGACCACGGGCGTGGCTCTCCACTCCTTCTTCTCTGGTTTTGCCTTTGATATCTGGTGGCAGCACAGTGCCACATAGAGTCATGGCATAGTTACAGCGCTTTGCAACGTCTCCAGCGTTTTAATGTGCATAAAGGCTTTTAAAAAAGCTATGTCGTGTTTGCTGGGAACTATTAAAAAGTGACAAGTGGAAAGATTTTTTGAAAGTCTCGTGTGGAAAGAACACCGACGATCTGTTTCTCATGCAATGACAGGAGGCGCCGAGACATCATGTCGGAAATAAGTTCTACTTTGCCCTTAATATGTGAACACCATGTGGGTATTTACTTATATTATAAATATAAAAGATTTCTATTACAAATATAATAGATAGTCCAAGACGGAACTCTTTATTTTCTCCATGGGTATGATTGATTCTTCCATGCCCTCCATTGCTACTTTTTAACCAAGCAATGCCTTCAGTGTTTACATCCTGTAGTGTCAAACTTCATTAGAGCAGAACGGGCAGGGGAATTAAAGAAAATGTGTATTTGTTTCATTCAACTCCTCATCAGTCTCTTTCAGTCAGTATCAATTTTTATTTAGCAGTCTTCTCCCCCTCTGTGCATTTCGTATTTTCTCGTTGTTTCGGGTTTTGGTCTGAATTAATCTGAGTAAGTCTCTCTCCAGACTCCAGAGAGCTACTCATAAGGCAAATATACAGCCACGGTATGTCAGAAAATAAAATAGTGTGGCTCATGGAACATTTCTTTTTTTTTTTTTTTTTTACAAAATGCCAATATAGTAAAAAGACAAAACAAGGCTCATTGCCCGGTGATTCATGGGCATGCAACTTGGACAAAAAAACACCAGCAACTTTCCTCCTCTATGGTGTTGTTTTTGGCTTCTGTTTAAACATATGTCATTGGGGAGTGAGTGCAAAGCCTGGTTAATTAAGAGCAGCTCAACACAAGCATAAAATTAAGGCCATATTTATTAGGCTGCATTTGAAGTAAGTGCATTTCAGAGCTGTAAAAATAATTTTGTATGACAAAAAAATATATATTCTGCAACCAGTTAATGCGGCTCTGGAGTTTGATGGATTTTTTTTTTCTTTTTTTTTTTTACATAAACCCATTATAAGTTCTGCTCCTTATATTCTCTCGCAGAAGATATATCCTTCCCCTTATGCTATTTATTTATCATAATCAACTGGACAGAGCCGTGCTTGTTTTGTGCTAATTGCTGGAAACGACTTTTTTTATATATATACTACAGGAGCAACACAGTAACTCACCAGAAGCATATGTTACCGTGTAATAATTTATCTGGCACATTTTTAGCTGGTTGTGTCAAAGCAGTTTTTTTTTTTTTTCAAGTTTGCAGTGAAAGCTAATAAATCTCAGAGGCAGTGTGAATTGCTGCTACAGTAACCTGTATTGTGATGAAAGCCAGTTTCACTCTGTAGGTGTTGATGGATACTGAATGTGTGTTGAAAGCATATATTTTATTATTTTAATTTCACACTGGTAACAGTTGATCTCAGCTTGTAAGTGCACTGTTAATCCGACGCCCTGTCTACGCAGACACATGTATGCATTTTGTAAAACAAGAAAATGTCTGCTGCGTTCTCTCGCATGGTCAGCGAAATTTAAATCTTCCAGGATTCTTTGCAATGCATAAAATGTGTAAATTGGATATCTGGGAACTTATAATGTTCCAGTTCAATGTTTTTCAGTCGTTAAGATGTTTTTTTTTTTTTTTCCTGTTTCAGCACACTTGACTTTAACTGATGGCTGATGAGGCTTTTTACTGAACTGCAATAATCTAAATCAGGTGTTTCAAAGTTGGGGAAGCATCTAAAACATGCGCTGCACTGTCCCTTTAGGACCACATTTGGGAAACACCTGTTCTAGTTGCAAATAAATAAAAGCAACTTTAAACAAATGGGGTTTTTAGTCCTGATTTAAAGGGCTCCGGTTTTTCGGCATTTTTTTTTTTTTTTTTTTTGTTAGTTTTCTGGAAGTTTATTCCAAATTAGAGAATCATACAGAAGCTGAAAGCTGTTTCTACATATTTGGTTCTTATTCTGCAAAGTAGATTAGAAAAGCAGAAGACTGGTGTGGAGGGTTGATACAGTGATACTTTATAAGCATATAAAAGTATTTGAAAGGCCATTCCATGACCTACAGGGAACCAGTGGAAGGACTTTAGAACTGGAGTGATATCTTCCTGGTTTTTAGTGGCAGCGTGAGTTGTGTAACCTGCATGTGATTTTTGTCTGCCCTGATAAAAAAAGTTACCTGTTGACACAAATAAGTCCCTGTTCTTGAACCAAAGACTCGAACCAGCCAAGGGCTGCACCAGAGATTTCGACCCAGTGCTCCAGCCTCTGTAATAATCCCAGTAATCTGGTTCTTTGACAGTCTGCATTTATGTGAATGTCGGCGAATGCTTTGTGTTGTTCTGTGCTGATCACGGAAATCGGGCTGGAAGACATCAAAGTGGTCGGTGGTCGTTAAGAAGCTATTCAACCGTTGAACCTCAGCTTCTCCAATAACCTTGCAAATGAATGGACGATTGGAGGTCGGCCTGTAATTTTCCAAAAGCAAAATGGCCCGTTTTTTTTTTTTTTTTTTTTTTTTTTTTTAGTAGTGGTTTGATAACTGCTGTTTTTTTTTTTTTTAAAGCCTGGAGGCAAACACCTGACAGGACGGATGAGTTTCCTATTTGAATCAGATCAGAGGCTAGGATAGGCACGACTTTCTTAAACAAAACCGTGGGTAAGACAGAAAGACATTGCAATGAAAAGTACTTTTCGTTAGTGCAATACAGTTGTTACTTGACACGTAAAGATTGTTACTCCTTATTTTGGTTATGGTTTCTTTCCCGTCCAGTTCAGCCAGCTTGTTTGTCATTGTAAAACAAAGTTGTTGTTTTTTTTTTTTTCTCTCTGCTGCACTAATCTTCCCACTGAACAGACACAGTGATTGTCCAAATTACATAGAAGATGCACTATGTAATATCTGTTCCCACAAAGATAGCTCCATTAATAGACACTTGCTCACTTGATGAACACCTTCCACAACATCTGCATCTGCAATTGTGAGGTTGCAGTGGACGTCGTTTGTGCTAGGAAGTCAGAATTTCCAAAAACCAGAAAAATAAAAATAAGATGAAAACTTATTTTCACGCAAACACGGTAAACAATGTAGAGTTGCACAGTTTTTGGAAGCGTGTCCATAATCTTGACTGTTTGCACGTTTCGTGAACTCTGTAAAATTTGTGGTGCGCGTTGTGTGGGAAAGCCGTGGAGCTCACGTGGTGGAACTTTTCCTACCTGTGAAATCCATCTGTCCACCTTCCACGCCCCGCTGACCCCCCTGCAGACACACTCACACCCATTTGCAGGCACCCTAAGGACTGATCATTGATCAAGAATTGAGACTTTAGCAACAGATATTTATAACATGTTTTATTATTTTATTAATTTATCACTGAGGGTACCACTGCAGTTTTGTTATGTTCTAGAAACATAGTGACAAATGAAATATTACATGTTACTATTCTAGTTCCCTTTGGTCAAAATCTGTAAGTTTAAAGCTATAAATGGCGCACCTTAAATCAGAAGCAGGTTTACTGACCTAGGGAGTAACCTAACAAGGAAATTAGCTCCAAATGGTGCAGCAAAGGAGGAGGAACAATCGGCTTGCTAGTTGTCGAATAAAAGCCAGGTAAGGTGTCTGGTGCTAAACTTAAAAATTTGGGTCTTCCTGAAAATCTAGAGCAGAAATTTGTTTATAAATGGTTCATTTGTCAGGGCATAGTTTAGCACGGTTTTAAGTATGTCAATGTAACATGCAGCTCAAAAGTTAAGGTTCAGTACACGTGTTTAATGTTTACTGAACTTTGTGTTTTGATTGATGAAGACTGGAAGTTATTTTGTTAGACCCAGCTACCTTTTTGGGTTTTTGCATGACGCCTGTGTGCAAAAACTCTATCCAGATTCTCTTAAGCACAGAGAATCCTTTTGCTGTTTAGATAAATTAACCTAAGACACATGACATTATAAAGAAAATAAAACTTATTACTGAGATTTAAGACAGAATACAGACATGATCCCACTTTCTGCCGCCTTTTCCACCAATTTAACAGTTTCAGCAAAGTTTGAGTTGGGGCGGTTTGCTCTAAGTGTCCCCCGCGAGGTTTTTCTTGTTTCATAGACCATGCAGTGATCAGCACAGAGTTATTTTAATTGACTTAGAAATAAGTAATTTTCCCCTTGCGCATGCAAAGATGTGATTATGTTTAGAGCAGCATGACCCCGCAACGAAATTAAAAATAGCTCCGCTGCACTCTTTAAAATTCACAACTACGTCTGAGTTTTCGAGCCACCATTCGTCGCTTCTTGCCATTTTCTCTTCCACTTTTATATTCTACGCCTCCTATAGCTTTGGCAATTTAGCATTAATAATCTCGTGATGTCGACTCGCTTGACTGGAGAAATATTTTAGAAAAAAACACACACACACACACACACACACACACACACACACACAAGCCAAGCGCCAAAAGTAATAGGAAGCTAGTGAAATGGAAAACACAATATGTGATGACAAGACACGTTAATTTAACGAGAAAAATCAATCTTGTCACGTTCCTTAAAAAGTCAGCCGTTTGTTTTACAGTTTGTTTTGAGCCTCGCGGGTGTCTGAGCAGCCTCGACGTCCGTAGGGTAGCCGAACCGAGACCGAGGTCTTTGGCGGTTCTCGGATGTGTCGTCGTGACCACTGAGCATTAAGTTTGTAAGGCTTGTCTTGATTGCGAATTCATAAATGAATGTGCAACATAATCAGCAGAGCAAAGCGGAAAAGTGAAAAGACTGTGGTAAACACTGTACACGTCTGAAATTATTAATCTCTTGCACAAAGGTGTGCTGATTGATGCCATCAGCCAAACCCCTCCTCCGTCATAGGTGTGTTTGGCTAAATCAGTCTTTTCATCCAAGTTTATATAAAAAAAATGAAAAAAGAAATCTATATTTTCTAAGAAGATTTTCCTCAATTCTCTTTAAATCGACTAAAATGATCTATATTTCCTCTAACTTACCTACATCAGGAGAGAATATCTAACATTCACAGTGGTGCTAATTTTTTGTATTTTCTCTCTGTTTAGATCAGGTTGATCGCGTCATCGAACATCGGGTATTTATTTCTCTGTTTCTGAGCTGTTGTTGTTTTTGTTGTTGTGAAATATTTGAGAATAAAATCATAAATACAAAAAAAAGAAATGAATGAACAAATTTTGTTTGTGGGCCTCCGACAAATATGGAGCACTGGAATGTGAGACGTTTGCAACGACTCCAAGCAGTTTTTGTTGAATGATTTGAAACATTCACGTATTTTGGGTTTTAAGACTGTTAAAAGGACAATGTTTTATCCAAAAGTCACTTTTTTCATTCTGTATTGTAAAAAATCCTTGCCATAGCCGGGTTCTGGTGTCAGTATACAAGATTTCTGAACAAATTAGATTTTAAAATCTTCTACAATTTCTACCATAGTGCTCCTTTGGTTAAAGTTTTTTTTTAAGTGAGATTCCAGAGAAAGTCTGATCCAAGTTTTCCCATTACCATGTGTGATTGCACACTTTGCCTTCACTTAAAAGAAAGACACTTTTTTTGCTGTTTGTAAATATTAGTTGTTGCTGGAAAAAAAAAAAAAGAAATCCCAAGGATCACTCTTGTTGAGGTTAGACTATTTTATGTCTACATATCAGAACCCAAATATTGATAAATGCATGTTGTAGTTGCCATTGTTATGATAAATAATAATGGTCAATATCTTACTGCACTGTTTGATTACTAGGATGAATAGGAATGTATTTCTATATATATATATATATATATATATTTTTTTTTTTTTTTTTTTTTTGTGGGGTGCCTTGAGAAAACATTTATGAACTATACATAAATGAAACTGTAAAGAAATTCTCTTATATTTTGGCAGCAGCGGGAATAACGTGTATTTTTTTTCTGGAGGTCGTCATATGATTATCTCAAACTGTCCCATAACTATTCTTCCCAAATATGCTTAAGTGTCATAACAATTCCCTCAACTCAAGTTAAGCAACATGTTACACATTTATCCAAAATGCACGTTATTGCTTATAAAATGTGAATAATCTTGATTTCAGACATACTCCTCCTTTTTTTTTTTTTTTTTTTTTTTTTTTATTTGCTCCGTTAATCAGTGAAGCTTTTACGAGATATACCTCAGTTGTCAAAAATAGACCCCACTCTACAAACATTTTATGGGAAGGTGTTTCTCTTTTCTGAAAGCCATCAATGAAGTGGTGTCTTCCTTGGACGCACGAGCCCAGAATCAGTCGCATCGAGGTCCACGGCCTCCACGCGCGGTGCGAGCGCTTCAGCGACTGAGCCAC
>NW_015113741.1:23132-32623 GCF_001443285.1 Poecilia latipinna
TTTTTTTTTTTTTTTTTTTTTTTGCATTTTTATTTGCTCCGTTAATCAGTGAAGCTTTTACGAGATATACCTCAGTTGTCAAAAATAGACCCCACTCTACAAACATTTTATGGGAAGGTGTTTCTCTTTTCTGAAAGCCATCAATGAAGTGGTGTCTTCCTTGGACGCACGAGCCCAGAATCAGTCGCATCGAGGTCCACGGCCTCCACGCGCGGTGCGAGCGCTTCAGCGACTGAGCCACCCGGCGCTTCGTTGCCCACTTAGAAGAAAAAGCGGTGATGCGAGTCTGTTATCTACCAAACATCATAGAAGGTTAAGGAAAAGCTTAATAGCAACTTTCTTGACCTTTCTTTTTGTTTTTTCACTAGAGACATTTTTAAACATTTAATAGTTACCCATGCATTCATCTCCGGAAATACTTTAACACACACATTCCACGAGCTTTCAGAAAGCCGTAAAAATGAACCAGTCTTCTCAGGTCAGTTTCAGGAGTCGCTATAATTGGACTCCTCGATTAACATAGCAAATAATTCAATCCAGTTTTGTTTCACAGAACTCTGAAATGACTCAGCAGGACTCTCCATCATCAACACGTTTTGGTTTGTGTGATTAAAACTTGTGGGGTTTCCATCAAACAGCGGCTTGTACCTGCGCACTTATGCGGCCTCTCCGTTTGCCGCAAGGATCTCGCAAAACTCCCTCTAGTCTTAATTAATTTGATTAATGAATAACAAAGCAGAGTTGAGGCTCGCAACGTGCGATTTGTTCGGCACCGAGGTCGAAGACATCATCTTAAAAAGTCCTGACTGGAAAACGACAAAGACGCACGTCGGCTTGTTTTGGCTTGAGAAATCGTGCTCCATTCTGCAAAACGGGTCTGCAGACTACTGGTGTGGAGCAGCTCTGTTTGATTCAACTATGTGGCTCTGTGTGAAAAAAAGGAAAAAACCGCTTTGTGTAATCACAAAACAGACTTATAGTCTGAAAAAAAAAGAGGGGAGAAAATGTTGGCGACTGTTTTCTGTGTTGAACATTAAAAAACTGAGCATATGAGAGAGAGAGAAAGGGGAAACGGCTGGAAAAGGGGGCAGGGAGAGACATTTCTGACCACAACTCATAAACCACACTTTATTTAGACTGGCATGGACCCATTATTTGTTCACAGAGGCTTTCACTCAGTCTGAGGGAAATATGTTCCAGCATCTGGGGATGGGAGTAAGAGGAGGTGGGGGGGAGGGGGTGAAGTGGGAGGGAAAAGTGGGGGATGATGGAGGAGAGAGAGAAAGAACGAGAGAGGAGGTGGGATGAACTCTTGCCAGGTGTCGGCCGTTGCCATGGCGTTCCATCAGGCGACTCCGCTGCGAGCTCATCAGTGACTGAATGCCAATGGGAGGGCGTTTTCACTGTGGAGGAACTGAAAGTGGCTCTAAAGCACTGGGCTCAAACCAGTTACCACCCACCCATCCCACCCGAGGGGAACGTATAGCGTTGGACTTGTTTGTGTGATGTGTGATTGGCAGAGGAGGAAGTCTATACACAGCGGCGCAGGGCACTCAGCGGCGACTTTCCCGGTTAATTCGCATCGACGTTTCCTTTCACACGTTTACCGTGAGCTGAGTATGAATTCCCCTCCGTTGTGATTTTTGCTGGCGAGCCGAGTGATGCTGGGGATTTCAGTCACTGGACCCGTGTTCTGGATATAAATCGTAACGAGACAGTTTGGGATTCCAGGTTGTGCAGAGATACCGGTCCGTTGATTCTCAGTTTCATCATGACGTGTATACCAACTACAGGAAAAAAAAGCATTTCTTCTGTTTTTGTTTTACGTTTCAATATCAGACAAAGATAGGATGAGTAATTCAAAAAGTGATTTTAAAATAAGAATTACATTGAATAAGAGGGTGGGGGGGCGAAGTTATCCAAACCAATCTGGCCCTAAGTGAAAATCCATTTCTAAACCAACTACAGTGAGAGCCATAATTCACGAAATGAGAAAATATGAAACACTGGCGAACCTTCCCAAGAATCACTTCAAGCTCTCATCGACTCATCCAGCAGGTCACAAATGAGCCCAAAACAACATCTAGCGTTGCAGACCTCTCTTGCCGCTATTAAATCCTTAATAGCGGCAAGAGAGGTCTGCAACGCTACAGATTTAATGGTGGTTTTGACCGAAAACCACTGCTGACCAAAACCACTGTTGACCGAAAAGAACACAGACCGTTCTCACGTTTTCCCCAAAAGTCGTGGTTTGTAACCTCTGGCGCAAAAGGTTACATTCAGCAGGAAAATAATCTTGAGAATTACACCTTTAGAAGGTGAAGTCCACCTCTGACTGTTTTTTTTTTTTTTTTAAATAAATAGTAGCAAAACAAAGTGAAAGTTTCAGAGTGGCATGTTCTAATCCTGAATTTAAATTTAATTGAGATGATGGGGTATGACTGCAAGAAACCAAAAACCCTCCAAAACTGCTGAATTAAAAAGTAACGCTGTCAGGAGGAGCGGGCAAAAATTCCTCCACGGTGATGCAAACATCAGCTTATAAGGGATCAGAATTGCTTGAAGAAGGTTGTTACATCTATAAAGAGGGTACCGTAATTATTCATAGCTTTTTCCTTTAACAAGTAAAACTGTGATTTGAAAACTGCATTGTTTTTGTTGTTGTTGTATTTGCTCAGTTCATCTTTGCTTTAAATTTGTTTGGCGATTTCAAACTTCCAAGTGTTGCAAAAAAAAGCCAAAGAGAAGAAATATGCGAAGGGCAAATTATTTGGCAGCTACGTTGCCGAATGCTGCAGACGCAACTGGCCGGCCAAGTGAGAACCGACGTTATATGGTGTGCTTGGAACATCGGCAGGAAACCAGAGCCATTAGCATAGTTTGGAGATGACCTTGCAGAAGCAACTACATCACAGCTTTCTCCCATATATCCGCTGGATAATGTATTTCTAGCTGAAAGTTCACACTTAACAAGTAAATGTTGCTTTTTTTTAATATAGAAAACTAAAAGACTGCTGGGTTTTTTGTTGTTGCTTTTTGTTATCTTCATTCTGCTGAGTTTACTCCAGTCATGAAGTTAGCAGCTAGCATCTTTCTGAAGCAGTGGATCTCTGATGCAGCATTGAAGCGCTGAAAAAAAACAAAAAACTAATTGTCAGACAACTGTGCAACTTTTGTGTTGGTTTGTGCAGTGAAAACTTTCATTTGTGCCGCTGTCATTTTTAAGATTTAAACAAAAGATGAAACCAAACTGATAGAAATTAATGTCATGCAGCTACGATTTTAGCATCACAGTCGATTGGCACCAAATTTGATTTGTGGGGACTGGTTGACCTTTGACGACCTCTGGAAACATTCATTAATATCTTCAACAGCACAATCGAGAATTGTTGCCGCATAAACCAGCACACATTTTTTTGAGCACCAATCTTGTTTAGTTTAAAGAAGATGGTGGGATCCGCTTCACTGGACTTCTCTCAGGCGGACGGGTAAGACGTCATTTGAAATCGGTCGGTTCTTTTCACTAGGAAAGGGAAAATAAAATTGTATTTCAACAACAACAAAATACAAAACACCATTGCAATGTTTGATGTATTCTGATGCATTACCTCTGCGAACTATTATTGTTCACCATTTGCAAAGATATATATAAAAAAAGAAAGATGCAGATTTCTTAGCTATAAAACATCTTGAGGACTGCTGATGTGGCATCCGCTGATATTCCAGAAAATGATGACAGCTGATAGCACAAACGCTTCTTTTGTGAAGTTGGAGTGGACAATGGGATTTGGCTAACTTGTAACAGAGAGAGATAAACTGTAGCTCCAGCTATCCCACTTTTTGTCTGTTCCTGATTTGGTTTGACTGGTTTGTCGTCTTTGCTCTTCCGAGCCCCGTTTCAAAAACATCACGCGGCATTGATGGAAATGTCACCGTCATCGGCGTCGATGCACACAAATGCCCTGTTCCTACTCACCTATCTTCCTGGTTAGCCACCGCTGTACTCCCTGAACGCGCTTCGCTCGCTGCAACTCTTAGCAACTGTTGCTATGTCTAACATTGTTGAACTGCACCTCTCGCTTGCTCTTCAAACATGAATGACTAATCCATGGCGGAGCGCGCTGAAAGCTCTTCAGAAGGCCCCCGGAGCCGCTTGACGCCCCCCGTGACCCTCTCCTGGATGTTTCCTCATTACTTTATAATGTATTCATGCTTATGCTTCCATGGCGCTCGCCCTGGCCTCGTAATGGGAGGAAGCAGCGAGCTGTTCCAATAGCCCGAGCATAATTTGCACTTCATTTTTATTAACAAAAATAAATAAATAATAATAATATTAAAAAAAAAAAAGAAAGACAGCCTGGCTTCTGGTTTTCCCTTGCCAAAGCTCTCCAGGCTCCGGCAAATTTCCTGCCATGTGACGACAGGATAGAGTCTCTCAGCATCAGTGGGGTACCTCCGCTGGCCCCCGGGAGATGCTGTCATTATGCATGTTTGCAATCATGGAAGCTGAATACCTTGGCTGGAAGTGAGGGAGAGGACTGACGGAGGCAGAGGGAGAGGAGTGGAGGAGTGAGGGGGGGAGGGGTGCCGGCGGCGGAGGGGTGGGGAGGGATGTTTCGGCTCCTCATCAGTGTTTTGAGCTCTCTGAAATGCATGTGCTATCATAGGCCGTGTTGTGTTTACCGCAGCGGGAGGCAAACACAGAGTCAGAGAGGAGAGGCGCGGAAATGCCAGACACAGTAAAATGAGCAAAATACATACATTAGGACTCTCTGTATTCACCACACACAAGCAGAGGAGAGTGGAAAACTCATTTCAATATAAATAGAAGACAAGCAGGGAGTGTTTCTCTTTATGTCAGCTTTTGAACATCGTTTTCTCTCTCTCTCTCTCTCTCGCTCATTCTTGCCTCATGTGAATATCCAGCAGAAGCCCTGAGACGAGTTTTGCTGTGAAGTCAGGATGTCAATAATTTTCTTCCTGTTGCTAAGGAGACTCTCTCTCTCTCTCTCTCTCTCTCTCTCTCTCTGACACACACGCACACACACACACAGAGGCCTCAGTTCCCTCCCCCATGGTCACCGGGCTTTCAGTCAAAGAAGGCTTTCTGTTTCCAGTCGTCTCCTTGTGCAATCAGACACTCAGGAACATCTCTGCTCTGGGCTGCACCGCGGACCAAGAGGACCCCAACATCTGGAGGGTTGCATTGATTTCCAGAGGGGAAGGGTGGAAATGTCTTCCTAGTGAGCTTTTGAGTTCAGCTTCTTTAAAATCTTCTATTGTGGCTGTCATGCTGTGCACTGCATAAAAGGATTTTGCAGTGTATCAAATGTTACCCGCTAAAATGATTGAACTTTTAATGAAGCACGTTAGGTTTTAAAATGCGACATTCAACATCGCTTGAAATCTAAATTAGCAAATTATATTTTGGAACACTTTGATTGTAATTTCGCTGATCATGCTGGTTCAGACAGACTTTACTCTCATCTGTTAGTGTGTAATGAACACATAGGAATTTGGAAGACGAACGTAGTTTTGTATCCGGCGCTAATTAGCTCATGACAACACTGCTAACGCTAAAGACAAACCTGCTAGCAAGTTTACCATCGTTATGACGAGGCAGTAGCCTCCAAAGAGCGATTCGTTTTAGCTGTGGTTGTCATGGAAAAGCTTAACCTTGTGTGAAAATAAATGTAAACATTTTAGATCTAGCTTTTTTTTTTTTTTCTGGCTTAGTAAACCTGATATCAAACTGAGCTTCTTATCCCAGAAGCGATCATTGTCACTGAACAACAGAAGTAACTGTCAGGACAAAGTTTTTCAAATAATCTCGTTAAAATAGGTTGAAAAAGTTAGTGTTGAGCTTTAGCTACAGACGGTGCTCATGCAGATGGTAAGGTCAAACATGGTAGCCATTTTACTTCTAATCTTTGACATTGCCAGCGAAGATTAGGACCTTGTCATAATAGCTTAGAAAGTTAGTATTCAGCTCAACTAGCTTAGCAGCAGAGGTAATGAAAGGTACCTTAACTACTACTGTAATGTTTTGATCTTTCTAATATGAGAAGACAAATCAAATGAGAATGAACATTATTTAAGTGCGTCCCGTCTGTGAAACTTACATAAATACTGAATAAAATCCCCACTAAAAAGATAAAAGTAGATTCTTAAGCCAGTTTTATTGGTTAAATTCAAACAGTTTGTTTTGCCAGTGCAATGCTCTGATTGTCATGGTTGGCTTTGTATTACGAGGCATGGCTTGACACAAGCAAGTAGTTCAATGTCTTTATATGTCTTGGTGCCAAAGCCTTAGCTGGTAGCCACGTGGAAAATAAAACAGCAAATGTGTGGACAAGTTGAAAGGAAAGCTCTGCAAAATGCTAAAGATTTCACGCTGTCAGCACCTAGTTAGGACAGGAAACCAGTGACACAAATAGCTGTTGTGTGGCTGCCTCAAAATGATCCCTCTCAGCCTTTCGTTGTCACCTTTTCGACAGGCTCGCCGTGCTCGATAACATCTAACACACCGGGTTGCTCGTAGGTTTCGATGATACGCCGTGCGGCTGGCATTGCACTGACACCTCTCACCTCACTACGAGCTCGCAGGCCCAATTACGTAAAACGCCGTGGGCATTTGATTACCACACCTATGGCTCCACTTCTGCAGGTAAAAAACACAATCCTAGTTTTGTGGCAACACATTTAAAAGAGTGCATACATCGAAGCACCTGAAGCTGTTCCTACATTAGTATAGTCCTCTATTATGCCAAGGGGCTTATTTTGGACTCAGCCTTTTTGTAATTGCCCTGACAAATTCAAGTGATTAATATAAAAACATTTAAAAAAAAAATGAATGACAGCAGTGTGTGATTAAAAGTTCATTTTATTTTGTTTCAAGCAGTGAGATACAGTCTGAATGTTTCATTTGCAAATTGCAGCTTTAATTACACCATTACAACACGGATTATTTCTGCGCACTTAAAACGTGATTTATGCGTTTGACTCAAAGATCAATTTCCTTTAAGTGTTTTTTTTTTTTTTTTTTTTTGTAAACATTAACATTGGAACGGCTTCATGGCTGCAGAGCTTCATTTCACACTCATGAACCTTTTTATTTGTTTTCCTCAGGTATCACCGATTCTAAAAACAACAGTGCTTAATGTAGACAAAACAATATCTTGTGGACTTTCTTATATTACTCAAAAGACATTTCTGAATGTATTAAAGGTAATTATAATGGGGAAGGACAAACCATGGAAAAAAAAATATTGCAGATAGTTGCTAAATGTTGTTAAATAGCAAGAGAAATAAGTCAGGTCAAGGCCGTCCATCGCAAAGTCAGAAGACAACATATTAAAAAGAGATTAGAAAGAACAGAGATACAAGAAAGGAAAATTGCAATATAACATTTCATTAGGTGGCCCGATACAAAATATATGAAAGTCAGTAATAATTTTCCCGATAAGCGTTTGAGTGTAAATGTGCATTCTACTGCTGGTTTTGGACTCTAAATAAACAATACTTACAACTGGCTCTAAACTTTTTTTATGCACCTCAAATGAAAGTCCATCGCCTCACTTTGAATCCCACATTTATCAAGACATGAAGCAACTCCTTGTTTAAGAAACTGTTAACATTGGCGCAAATCTATTTTTTTTTTCTCTTTGTCTGCTACTTTCTGTGATTGTCCTCCGAGTGTTTGACAGTGACAACGTCAAATGGCTTTATTATGCATGCAGAACGCACACGGAATGTCAGCGGCAGACTCTGGCTTTAACATGGAAATTGGCCGGGCCCCTAAGACGCGAGTTGATGTTTTCTAAGTGCATGCATGCAAGGCGATGGAGTTGTTGCCGGCTGAGGGCTAAACAGGCAAAAGACAAAAATGACAGGGATTTCACCGGCGAATCCTTTTAGCAGGCCACTGACACATGAATGGGGGGCAAAGGGAGAGAAAGGAGAGGAGAGGGAGAGTGAGGGAAGGAGGGAGGAAGAGAGAGAGAGAGAAAAAAAAGAGTAGACAACCAATTTGGGAGTAATGCAACTAAAAACTGACAAGTGTAATTTCATCCATCTGGGCCGATGTGTAAAAAGCGCTGCTCTGAACATTCCCCATGATTCCCCCTGATTGATCTTCCCCTGGTCTGAAACACCTATTATTAGCCACGAGCCTAATAGCACCAGGATGGCTCAGCGCTCTCCCAGGGGCCAATTCTCCGGTCATCTGCCCCTCACTCACCACAGCTGTGGAAACCAACCAGGGAGAGGTGGTGGGCGAGCCAGGCAGGCGGGGGAGGAGGGGGGCAGTTAGGAAGAGATGTGGCTGCCAAGAGTGGATGGAGGCGTACCTATGGGGGGGGGGGGGGGGGAAGGGGGGGGGGGAAGGAAGGGAAAAAATGGCGAGAGGTATGGAGGGGTTGGGGGTTGGGGGGGTTAGAGTTGATGTGGAGTGGATATGAAGAGGGAGATGGGGAAGAGGGGACAGGATGGAGACCAGAAGCTGGACGCAGACTCGGAGTCGGGGGAGAAAGTGATGAAAAAGCCAGGGAGAGAGTCAATAGAAAGGGGAAAAAGGGAGACAAAAAAGAGACAGAATTACTCAAAGTACGCGCAATCATTTCTGTTTTCACAATAAAAAAGTTCAATTAATCCTTCATTTGTTGATTGCATTCACATGCAAAAAGTGACAAACATAATTTCGACGAAATGAAAAGTCCACCCCATCGATGTTTTAGGCATTTTAACAATAATTCTAATAATAACGCCCCTTATTTATCCCGGGACGCCCTATTGAGATGTTGCAACGAGTCCTGATTAAGACAGAAGCATGAACATGAACTAAAACAGTGTCACACACACAAAAAAAGATAGAAACAAAGCAATTACAGTAATAATACCAAAAAAGACAAAATAGGCTGTTAAACATTTGGGAACACCTTTCGTTCAGAGCAGTTTATAGAAAATTAAAAATCTCAAGATAGAGAGAGAGAGAGAGGTGAAGGCTGATGATGTTACGAATCGAGTTCCACAGATGTATGAGAAAATTTGACAGCATTTCTGAATCGGACTTATTATCATAAAGACCAGGATGACATAATGAAAGGCATGGAATATAAATAGGCAATTACCCAACATACAGCAAACATGAGGAAACAGATCCATTCTAAAGAATCAGAGATGGGAGAGAGAGAGAGAGAGAGAGAGAGAGAGAGAGAGAGAGAGAATCATCACAAAGTGTAATGCAGCTAAGTCAAGTCTTTTCAAGTAAGACTGTTGAAATGAAATGGAAAAACAAATCCAACAAACGATTAATGCGAGCGTCAATGAACAATTATTCATCCAGACAGACTTCTGAGATTTCTGTTTCAATTTTACCATCTAAGCTAAGTGGAATTTCCTTAAGAGGGACAACTGAGCAACATATATAGCAGATCTTTTCAATATTATTCACACAAAAAAATTATATATATATATATATATATATATATATA
>NW_015113741.1:35878-40286 GCF_001443285.1 Poecilia latipinna
TATATATATATATATATATATATATATATATATATATATATATATATATATATATATATATAAAATTGGTAATATATCAATGGAGTTAACTATGCAGCATGGGGATCACCACATTTTTTGCCCTTTTTCCACAGCAAATCTGCCCCTGATACTGTATGGCAACCAGACCCACCATAGTGTTTGTCTATCCTGCAAGGAAATAAAACAAAAACAAACAAAAAAAATATGATTTTTCTCCCTAGGTCAGATTATCGAGTCGAACTGAAGAATTTTGAACTTTGCAACAATCTGGTGTAATGACGCCCGACACAGTTTGTCAGCAGCAAGAAAGTTTGCAACATGAAGCCAAACGTTTCTCCCTGTTGGTTCTGACTCTCGTGCGGTGGATTAAGGTTAGGGGTCGTCTGTTAAACGGTCATTCATCCTCTTTGATTGAGAGGGTCCTCAGATGAGGTATAATGCATTTTCAAGGGCAGTGATGACAATAATTGGCTACTTTTGCTTCACTGAAATGGACAACATTCTAAAAAAAAAAAAAAGAGAGAGAGAGTCTCTTCAAAGATTGTGATCCACCAGTTTGGGTCTGAATGAAAGGTGTCTGCAGGCGACAAATTAATAACTATAATATTATGAGGTTGGATATGGATCTCCTTAGTGTCCTGATCACCAACTCTTGTCCAAACTTACTTTTTACTGTTTGGGAATGAAACTTAAGTCATAATGATGTGGTCCCAGATTTCACTGCAAGACGAAAACTACTTGAGTCTGAATACCTTAAAGGAAGCTAACTCTTTTAATATCACCACTTCATTGTGGGAGTTACCATACAATTTTGCCGTCTTTTTTTTTTTCTTTTTTGTCATGTCAGTTTTGTTTTTTGTGCTTTAGGGTGTAATTAAAATAAGAGAATCCTGTAAGTCAGCACCAACTGGAACTGAATTCCTGAGTATATTAAACCCGCCAGCATCAGGACTGAAATATAAACTACAATATATGATTTTTTTTTTTCTTTTACACAAAATTACAGAATTTTATCTCAAACTTTTTGACTTAAAGGGATATTTTTTGTGGGAACAGATCATTTGTGATGTCTGTTTCTCTCGGTCTAACGTGGTTATTCTCCACAGGGAGATGCATTAAATGGCCTTGACAAAAAAACTGAATTTCTTTGAGCTCGAGAGCACATCTTAGTCTGATCTCAGCCTTGGCTTACAGGTGGGAGTGCCTCAAGGTGCAGCAGAAGCAGCAGCAGCAGTACACAAAGGTGCAACTTGCGTATCACCTGACCAACCCCTGCCACGCACAAACTCGTGAGAACCTCAGCAGCGTCTGAGAACGAGGCAGCCTCCCTTTTTCCACTCGGCGTTTCACCAGGTGCGACTCCTTTTCTCTTCACTTTCTTTCCACTTCGCTTCACACTGAGCTCTTAAATTTCAGGCTCTTCCACTTTTTTTGCGGGGTAGCGTTGTAGCTATTGTGTGTGTGTGTGTGTGTTTGTGTGTGTGCGCAGCATTTCCTCCGGTGAGGACATTGGTTGTGTGTGTTGGACCAACACTCTGCTTTGTACAACTCCTTGAGGATGCACGCTTTGTTCACTTTGGTCAGATAAAAATCTGATTTTTGTTCAAATTTCATTTTAAATGCTTCAAGGTGGTTTTAGTTATTCTGTTCTAAACTGAAGGCCTCTGAGGCAGTAAGCTAATGTTTGGATTAGACCTCTAAGGCCTGTCGTACTCAAATTAAAATATATTAAAGAATACATCATGCTATTCATAGAAACAGCAGCCCATATTCTCTCAATTTTTTTTTTCATTAAAAAACCTGCTCTTTCATTCACAGTCCATGACAGCGGTGTAACAATACCATAGGTTGTATCATATTGCCGCTTCAGTGACAGCTATTTGGAGGTAGTCTACAATTTATCATTTCCTCTCCGAGAGGTTTCACTGTAACCCGGGTTTCAGGTGACATTTCTCCGTCTATCAGGCTCCATGTCATATGTGGCGCCCTCAGATGCTCTTTAAAACCACCTGCTGGACAGTAACCAGCACCCAGCACGGAGGTGCTGGCAGGCCATGTGGCGCAAGATGCTGATGAGTAACGCTCACTGATAAATGAGGCTGATGTCACGCTGGAATGCAGAAAAAAAATCAAATAAAATACTAGATGAAGGTTCAGAAAATCAGAAGTGATGATGACGCTCATGATTTTATTTTTTTTAATGTTATTGTAGGTAGTTGAAAGTTAAAATGTGCATATTAAGAGCTTGATATCACTACTGTGGTTTTTATATGGGATTGTTCGTTTCTTTGGAAACATTTCCACATTTAAAAAAAGTAATTTGTTTATTTTCATGTGTTCATGTTTTAATTTTGTTGCTAATTCCACTTCATATTATTATTATTATTATTATTATTATTATTATTATTATTATTATTATTATTATTATTGTTGTTGTTATTGTTATTGATATTATAATTATTATTGAAAAGAACATCATTATTATAGCTGCTATGTTAATTAATAATAATGAATGAATTATCAGTCATATTAATTAATTTATTACTCAGTTAATTAATTAATTAATTAATTTACATTTTAATTGGCTTTTCTGTGTATGTTTAACTTTGTCATCGTCATTATTATTATTATTATTATTATTATTATTATTATTATTATTATTATTATTATTATTATTATTATTATTATTATGCTGCAGTGGTAATACTAATTACAGTATATTTAAATACGTTTTAACGTAATAGAAATACTACTACTTGTACTACTGCAAGCAATAGTAATTATTATAATAGTTATAATAGCAATAATTGAAAGAAGAAACTAAAGATGCAATAAACAGTGAATTATATCAGCTTATTTGGTCAATATTTTAGATTTAGGACATATTTCCAACACTTTAACAATATGTTGATCCTTAAGCGAATAAAACAATTGGATTCCCCTGCTGTGTCAGGTCACTGTTCATTTGCTCTTAATGGTTAAACATTTCATGAGTTCGCTTAATGCTCCTTGTTGTCAAGTATTATTTTTCTAATTTCTGCCTCCTCCTCTCTCTCTCTCTCTCTCTCTCTCTCTCTCTCTCTCTTTCTCTCTCTTTCTATCTATCTCTCATTCTCTCTCTTTCTCTCTGTTCCTCTTTCTCTCTCTCTGTCAGATGAAAAGGCGCTCTAATTATTCCGGGAGGTTGGGAAATAAATGATTGGCTTTGAAGTAGGCTCGGGCCTTGGACTACATTAGAAGCCAACCATGTGATTTGCAACTGTTGAAGTAAAAAACCTTCATTCTGCTGCAGTAAAGCAAAGGAGGGGGGGAAAAACAAACGAAGAAGAGAGAGAGAAAAAAAATGAAGAGGTTGGATTCTTGGCAAAAGGGAAAAATGGTATCTTTGTTTGCTCCTCTTTTGTTTACCAGGAGATTCTTTCTCATTTTCCTGCCCTTTTTTTTTTTTTTTTTTTTTTTTTTTTTTTTTTTCTAATTTTTTTTAATGGCTTTTCAATCTGAAAAATGGAAATGTTGCTCCTGCCCTCTATCTCGGCTGCAGCGTCCTGGCAACAGAGCAATTTTCTATCATCAGGGATAAACGGCATCGAACAGTACATTCTGATAAAAAAAAAAGAAGCCCATGATTGCTGGCCTTCCTGTCTGTCATCCAGCGACCAAATCCTCTCCTTCAAGACCGACCACTGTGCTGTCAGACCTAATAATGTCGCGTATTAAGTCGAGAGGGGGGAAAGGGAGGACGGCGCTGCAACCGCAGGCCTGCACCGCTCTTATTTGTCACCATGCAGCATAAAACCCACATCAGCTTCCTGCATATGGAGCCTTTTGTTTATGACTCGGCGCACACCATAATAGAATTTCAGGGCTAGGGTTTTGCATGTCGTGGTCGTACAAAACTATTGAATGTAGAATTATAAATCACGGTCGATATAGTGGTTGAGTTAATGACTTCTTCGATTAAAAAAAAAAATAAAAAAATGTTTTTTGCGCTTATTTTCCCATTTTTTTCTTTTCCCTTCAACGTTCTGGAAACAAAAGATGAATGTTGTGTGTAATTAAACACCATATGAAAGGTGAAAGAAAGTGAGCGGTGAGGCGGTGGATCCCGTCGTGCAATACAGAAAATCTGTCAAAGAGATGACCAGATCTGAAAGCGATTAAATAAATAAATAAATAAATAAATAAAAAATCCCGAACATAATTCCACAAATAAATGGTTGAATTTAAAAAATAAACAAGCAAATAAATAACTATTGGCAACTCATTCAAACTTTCCTGTTGTACATCTATGTTTTAAGAAACTCATGTTTTTAAAAGTAGAATAAAATAAAACAATAATCTACACCAAGACATCAGAGTTTGAACGAAAAGATATATATATATATAT
>NW_015113741.1:43450-46443 GCF_001443285.1 Poecilia latipinna
CAAAAACAAGAGAGTGTGAAAAAAAAGATATATATATATATATATATATATATATATATATATATATATATATATATATATATATATATATATATATATATATATATATAATGCGCTGGCATTAAGAATAATAATGACCGGCAAAATTTATAGAGGTGGTCCCAATGGCACCCCCTCATCCCCCACTCGCCAACTCCCTCCAATGCAAACGACGGAATCAGGCGACAAGTGAAACGAGCAGCCTTAATTAGAGCGTGGTCTACCCTGAGTGAGACCAGCTCAGCTTCAGCCGTGCCAAATTAAATCCATTAGTCTATGAGAGGCTGGGAAGACTCAGGGGTGCAGGCCCCGCTGCTTATTTTGTGGTCATTTACAGCTTGTCTTCGCGCACGCTACGTTGGGTCCATCTGAAGGCCCCTCTCCTCGCGCCTGCACCTGGGGGCCACGCATATGCCAATTTTGCCATTTGCTCGCGAGATAATGCAACGGGGCGCCATTATTTATGATGCAAAACTTATGGTAAACAGCCGTCCGCCGTGGGTGCGCTGCATGGCTTTGCTTTATGACCAAACCACACTAATTCTCCTCGGTGTAGCTGCGCGCTCTAACAAAACACATCAAAGCTTGGCGTAAGTGGATTTGCATTAGTGCGCCCCGCATAATTTACGCGCGTAAAGGAGAGGAAAAGCTGTCATTTGTGCACGGGTCGGCGATGATGTTTTCGCGGTTGTTTTAAGGGGTTTGGGGTGGGGGCAGGGGGGGGGGGGTTATCCCAGTCTGGTCAGATTGAGCCCAGTGCTAAAGATGGCATGAGATGGGGGTGTGGACGGGGGGGGGGGGGGGTCTAAGGAGAATTTGTTTTGAAGTCCCAATTCAAGTTTATACACTTTATTAAAGAGTTTACTGCTAAACTGCTCATAAAACCGTGACTCTTACACAAACACACGAAGCAGACTTGATTAAAATAGCAGCATTAAATTCCGAACAGATTAGCCACTGTATTTGGCAGTACAGCACAGCTGTGTAATGACATATGAACTTTCTTATCAGTATTTTTGCTAAATCTATTTTTTTATGAACCTTTAAACACTTTTATTTGTTCGTATGTGTTGGATGACATCACGTTTGACGCTAGAATGAAGCTGACTAAGGAAATGAGTCAACACCACGGACAGAAGGACACATTTGATTAAAACGTGTTGAAAAGTAGAAGTGGCTGAACTAAAAGAACTTGAACATTTCCCCCAATGCCTTTCATGATGTCACCAGAAGCAAGTGCACATGGAGGGCTGATTTTGGAACAGTTTATATATATATATATATACACACACATCTTGAATAAGTCATATTTTACAAAATATTAGTCAAGCAAACAGAACTGGCCATGATGTGGTGTGGGTGACAAACTTTAACTGAAGCTACTTTGAGTTTACAGAAGTCGGGGTAGCACCTTTAATCAAGACTACATTATTTTTTTTTATAACATTATTCTTGAACGCTCTTGATTAATTTTTATGAAAAACAAATAATCCTACAATTAGCATGAGCATTCATGATAAATCAAAGAACAGCTATATATTTTGGGGTCGATAAAGCGGCTGTGTTCGCTAATGCCTTGGGCCGGCTCCGACCGTGACCCACATTATGGTCACAGCTGTGTTGCGGTGTGCGTTCGCGCCTCTTCCCGCCCTTCTCTGGCCAGAGATGGGGAGCATGTCGACGCCTGTGGCTTTGCGCTGTGAAGGAGAAGAGGACACGTTGTTCGGGTCCGTCCTGGTCCCAGGGAATCCGGGGAGTTTGGTCCCCCACTCAATTGCTGTCACGGTGACCGCAAACGCGCGGCCGCTTGTTCCAGTTTTGAGCTCTGTCCCTGCTGGATCCATGTGTTAACTTTCAGATATGAATAACACGTGTGGCAAGATGCGTTCAGAAAGGAGCAAAGGATTACTGAACATATTCATAAATCTGTCTCCTTTAACGCCTTTCTCTAAATCACTGCATCCATGCTGACATTTTTAGCTGCCTGTCCCATAAACCTCCACCAAAACAGCGCGTCGTCAGGCAGGTTTCAGTCTTAAATGTAAATGCTCTCAGTTTTCACGCGTCCCGTGGCAGACAGTGGGTGTCGGGGGAAATCCCGGGGCCTGATCCGGCCCCAGCGGTGAAATACAAAAAGTTTTTTTTTTTTTTTTTTTTTTTTTTCAGAGAGTCATTCATCAGCGTGTGCAGAAGACAGCTGGATATGAAGACCACTTCTGTCAAACCACCGCGGGCATTGATTGTTCTGAAGGTCAATCATCTACTTAGGAGCCGAGTGATTTTTAGGTCTACAGCGGCTGATTTTGTGATTGACACTTTGACGCTGCAAAATATGAAATAATGTCTCTCCGGTGGATGAGGCTGTGAACTGTTATAATGCGGGATCATTAGGATGGGTAAAAGCGGGAGGCAGGGTACGACAGGTGAAGCGAGAACCGAGAGGATGCAGTGGCGCCCCCAAGGGATCGGGAGGGAGGGCTGGCGATGGCACTGAACCTTATATATATTTATATATTTTTTACACTTCTTATTTTTTGTTGTTGTAATAATAAAGTATGTTTAAGTGCATGTTTCAGAGAGCTGAAAGTTTATTTATTTATTTGTTTGTTTGTTCATTTATTTATTTATATTTATCTCACATTGTTGCCAGTATTTATTAGCTTAATTGTGTGGCTTTAATAAATAATAATAATAATAATAATAATAATAATAATAATAATAATAATAATAATAATAATAATAATAATAAAAAGATATCCAGTGGTGTAATGGCCACCCACATAAATAAAAATCCATAAAATTTAGATTCATTGTTGAATGGTTTTCAGTTTTGGTGTGTCGCTGATCGTTAATCCCTCTCACACACACATCCTCCCCCCCCCCCCCCCCCCCCCCCCCCCCCCCCCACCCCCCCCCCAAAAAAACAAAGAAGGCCCCCCCCGAAAAAAAAAAAA